>NW_020175674.1:4403426-4490920 GCF_003031525.2 Neophocaena asiaeorientalis asiaeorientalis | reverse complement strand
CCCCCCCCCCCCCCCACCAAAATGGAAGTTGTAGTTTTCAAGGGCATTTCCTCCTAATTACCAGTGAGGGTTTTTATGTGTTTATTGGCTGTACATTTCTTCTGAATTACTCATTTGTATCTTTTTGTCCATTTTTCTGTTTAGGTTGGTTGTCTGTTTCCTACTAATTTCTGTTCCATTTTTTAAAACCTCTTTGATTTTTACTTGTTGGTAATCTTTTAAGCAATACCCTACACATTTAATAAAGGACTTTTTACTGTGGGATATTACTACTCCTGGTTCAAATATGGTGAGTGAGTAAACTGTTCACATAAAGTAGTTTTAAATTCTTAGATTTGGGGGGAAGCTGCTAGGAAAAGAAAATAAGTAAACTCATTAAGGTTCTTGAAGGTTGATTTGTAACCTTTCAGCACAGCCAAGACACACATCTTCTTAGCAAGCTGCTGCTGTGCCATTTGAAAATTTGAACGTGTGAATTCTGTAAGCCTCCATTAATTACGATTGTATAAAGAACCAGAATGCTTCTTATATGCTGTTATATTTTATTTTATTTATTTTTTGTTTTTTTTTTTTGCGGTACGCGGGCCTCTCACTGTTGTGGCCTCTCCCGTTGCGGAGCACAGGCTCTGGACGCGCAGGCTCAGAGGCCATGGCTCACGGCCCCAGCCACTCTGCGGCGTGTGGGATCTTCCTGGACTGGGGCACGAACCTGCGTCCCCTGCATCGGCAGGCGGACTTCCAACCACTGCGCCACCAGGGAAGCCCTATTTTATTTTTTAATACTAGCTTTTCTCTGTTTCTTCTCTGTAATTAGGTCCTCGATGGGCTTCCTGGAATATTGGTGTGTTTATTTGCATCAGATGTGCTGGCATCCATAGGAATCTTGGGGTTCATATATCCAGGGTCAAGTCAGTCAACCTAGACCAATGGACACCGGAACAGATCCAGGTAAACATCTCCCTACCGAGAAATTATTGAAAATATTTAAAATGGATTTATAATCTTTAATCCTTATTGCACCTAAGGATTAACATTGAAAAGTAGTATATTGAAATATGGATACGCCACATACAAAATTCGAGTGTTATCTGAATTGTCAGTTCACAGATGTGTATTTTTTCTTGGTTCTATAGTAAAGTCAGTTTTTAATCTATTTTTACATAAAATGTTGATTTTGAAGTATTTAAAAAATAAATTTATTTTCCTTGTGCTGATGAAATTTGCAGATATAATTCCATAGTCTGTTTTGCTTTGCTGTCAGTAGAGGGCGCCTGGGTAAAGACAAAGAACAGACCACCTCTTCCTGAGCGCTAACTGGAAGGCCTTCCCTTCTGTGCAGGGGTGGGTGTTCTCCATAGGCAGATAGGGCCGAGGGGTCGGAAGACAGCCCAGTTAGCAAATGTTCTCGTGACTGATTTGGGCTTGTTTCGAGCGGTTTAGCTTTTTAGAGAGAAATTTGTAATTTTAAGGGCTTGCCCTTTTTCCAGTGTGACAGTATTAAATCCTCAAAATCATACTTGCTAGTTCTTAAGGTTAATTGCTAATGTAAAAATGATTATTTCTCTGGTATTATTTTATAGTTCACAGTGAAATTACATAACTTTTTCTTACGACCTTTTCAAATTACTTTTAGTCAGCATGAAGCCTAAATATACAGATATATGTAGTTGAACTTCAGTGATATACACACAAATCTCACAATCATAAAAGAACAAAAATAACACAAAAATTGGCATGGGTGGGGTGGGGTGGGGTGGGGTGAGGGTGGAAAGAATAGAATAGAATGCTGGGAGGGTGTGGTCATTAAAAAACAATACATAGACTTGGTTAAAGAAAGTAAAATTTCTATACTGAAGACATATTTATGCCAAAGTAAGTTCCAGATGTAGCAAAGATTTAAATATTAAAAAAAATTAAACCTCAGAAATACTCAAAGGAAAAAAAATAAGATAGAGATTTTTCAGGCCATAAAGTCAAGCATAATTTACTTAGTTTAGTCTTAGACTAGTTTTTGAACATTTTGCTGGCTAGAGCATAAAAGGAAATATGGAACTTTGTGTATTTTCGAGATCCTTGAGGAGAAATTTTACTTGTTAATCAAGGAAGCAGAGCTTTTTGAACATTTTATATGAGGCAGTGTTCTTAGTAACATCTCTGTAGTAACTGTGGTGACAGATTTCATGACGTTGTTTAAGTTGTTTTTAAGAAAACATGTAGCTTGAAAATGTAGCTTGGTGTCTGTAATGGATTATGGAGGTACAAAACATTCAAGACCCAGTGTATTGCCTTTTTAATGGTTCATTTCAGACTAAGGAGAAAATGTGAAATCTCTGGACAATTAAATTCTCCAGAAATATTATTTTTCTCAATTAGGCTGCTGAAAGGAGTTGAGTAGCAGGTTATTTGAAGTAGGCAGTTGTTCTTTTTTAATAGTTTAGAGCATAACTTCCCAAACAGAGGGCTGTAGTCCACTGGTTTTCTGTGGGATTGGTTACAGGTACAAAGCAAGATCCTATATTATTAAATGTGTAAGGATTTTGAAAGCAATTATTAAGTAACATACAGTCTTTGAAATGGTATTTGAACACATTTGCATGGTTCCAACTGTCAGCTTCTTCAGATAAGAATTACTGTTTTCGAATGCAAGACTTTTGATGAGTACTTCTCACAGAGGATGCTCTGTGTGGCTCCGTAAGCCGTGGGGCTGCTTCTGCAGGTGAGGAGGGTAAAGGTAGGTGCACTCCTGCAAAATCAAATTGAGGAGACAATGAAGTTTCACTTTAAAGAAGAGCAGGGAAGCCTAACCACAGGGACAGATCTTGTGGGGGGCTTGTCGGCTTGCTTGCAGGCAAAGCCAGAGTTGTTCTTTGGAAACTGGCCCTGGACTGCTGTGTGGTGAAGAGGAAGAAGCGGTTGGCCAAGACCCCAGGCTCCACACTGCGGAGCACAGGGGTTGTTTTAAGGCCGCTGGTTCTAGAGAGGCCGCAGAGCAAAGTGATTGAGAAAGTTGTCTCTGGAGCCAGATGGCCAGGTAGGCCTGGGCGGTGCTGACAGGATGCCCAAGCGCAGGTGCCTGAGCGCGGTTGTCTGCGAGGTGGGGTGGCAACTGTCCCCATGCAGGGGCCGTGAGGACCAGCTAAGTTAGGGCGGGTAAAGCATTTACAACGGTGCCTGGCATGCTTTTTATTGAGGTATAGTGATTTACAGTGTTGTGCTCTTTTTAGACGGGCACGTCTTGAACACTCAGTAGTGCCGACTTGTCAGTTACCAGTAGGATTAGTCCATCTGTTCACTGCGCAGACCCTCGCTGTTGCTGCTCTGAGTATCTTTCTGATCTTAAGCAATTAGCTTCCCTAGTGAATCTGCTGTGATGAATTGGTTGCTAAATGTACTACTGAGTAAACAAACAAATGGACCCATTGTGTGGTATTACTGAGTATAGAAGAATTACTTCTTGAGAATATTTGTGAGAAGTAA
Organism: Neophocaena asiaeorientalis asiaeorientalis; assembly: GCF_003031525.2. Lineage (NCBI taxonomy): Eukaryota > Metazoa > Chordata > Mammalia > Artiodactyla > Phocoenidae > Neophocaena > Neophocaena asiaeorientalis. The sequence goes on along the minus strand of NW_020175674.1, from coordinate 4,487,443 downwards.
TTCACGTTTAGTGGTATTGGATGGTAAGGCATTCAGAGATGAGTGGTTAGGTAGTGGCATCCATTGTCTGTTGAGGTCACTCCTTATTCAGCTTTAAGCAGATCCTATTTCCTGTGGTGGTAGGTGTGTTCCTTACAATCCAGTTCTATCCACCCTTGGCATTATTTATTTATTTATGTAGGGAAAAAAAAGAGGTATGATTACAGAGAGAATCCAGATAAAAGTTTTACGTACCTTGGCAGATGTCTTTATAGTCATCCACCTGTATCCTCGGGAGGTTGGTGCCAGGACCCCCACGGACACCGAAATCCGTGGACGCTCAAGTCCTTTACCTGAAATGGTGGAGTTCCTGGACACGGGGCCGTGCATGGGCAGAGCTGACTGTGTGTGTCAGCAGAATCCCGGTACGGATACTCTGAGCGCGTCCATCACTAGGGAGAGGTTCCTTGTGTCCATTTCTAGTCAGGACCCCCCAGGGGCAGCCGCTGCACTGATTTCTGTTCCCTTAGGTTGCTGTGCATTGGAACTTTTGTCTTTTGGAGTCTGTTCTTATTAACTCTGAGTCTAGGTTCAGATTGGGGAAAGTGAAGATCGCAGTGTGATTTAGTGCTCCACATCCTTACGATGTAAGAATTTATTTAGCATAGAAACTGCTTGGGCGATACTTGCTCACAGAGTAAGAGAAATGCTTTCACTGCGTGTCGTCAGTTCTGCTCTGGGTCTTCCCCACCACCACCTGTACATGTCATGGGGATCGTGTCTCTCATTTTTAAAGATGATACTTCGTTTTGGTTTTATTTATTTATTTTCTATATTTTATAAGTAAATGTGGAAACATCTAATCTCTGAGCCCCGTCACCCTGTTGAATAAAAGTGGTTTTTGTTAACATACTAAGTTTTGCCTCAGGACTTCTTATCAACTGATATTATATATACATCATATTTATGTCAGTTATTTATATGTTTGTGTGGCAGTCAGTGTTTAGGGCATCTGTCATGTTATAGCTGTGTTAGTATTGCTGTATGCTTACTTTTAAAAGAAAATAATTTATCTACCAAAACTTATTTGTATTTTGATAGAATGGAAATAGAGTTATTCACCTTAAATTTTAATAAAACAGTTTTTTTAATAGTGGTTCATAGATTAAATGTCTTTGATCTTGGGTTTATTATTGGGTACTTCTCAAATTTTTGGAAAGGATCAATGTTTCAATACTTTTATAAATACAATAGATTTTCTTTTAAATTTTGTACTGGTTCATCAACTCCACATCTCGATTACCATTTTTCCCCATTATTTAAAAATTCTTAATTATTCATTTTCCAGTGTCTGTATTGAAGGAGTTAAAGTAAAGAATACAGTAAACAACAAGGTCGTACTGCATAGCACAGGGAACTATATTCAATATCCTGCAAGAGACCATAGTGGAAAAGAACATGAAAAAAATTACATATATATATGTATAACTGAGTCACTCACTTTGCTGTGCACCAGAGAGTAACACAACAGTGTAAATCAGCTGTACGTCAATAAAAAAGGTAAATTAAAAAAAAAGAAATGGGGATTAAAAAAAATGAAGAGTAAAGTTTCTTAGCTCACTTTGTAGATAGCTTCGTGTAAATTGTGTTGTCCAATAAAACACCTTAGTGAGACTTTGTCCATAGTGGAAAGTATACTACGTATATTTGGTGTTTAAATTGATAACTTTTGGACCACTTTTAATATTTTATGTATCTATAAATCTTTTAGTAATTGTCTCTCACGTGCTCTTTGTTTTACTACTTACTAGTGTCATTTATTGATATGGTATTGGTATTTGTTTGGAAACACCAAGATAACACAACTAAAATGTATTCATGTATAAAATATATCCAGTCTCCCTAGGCATAGTGGACTTGCCTTCAACATTTTGTAGGCATTTTCCCTTCCATGTCGTTATAGCTTTACCATTTGTGCTTTAGCTTTGGACTACACTTTGGACTAGAAGGAGGGGTCTTTGAACCCAGCTCTCCTCACATCATCGTTTACTGTTACAACAGAAGAACAGAAGCTCTCCTCTCATTTTCTGTCCACCCATCCTCTGAATGTTTCCGATCTGACTTCCAGCTGTTTGTTCTCGTTTTAGGGGCAGGGTGGAGGAAGGTGGTGGGTGCCGGTTTCGCTGCCTTTATTTTCATTCTCAGCCTTCCTTCCTGCTTTTCCACCTAATTAAAAAAATTATGTTCATTTGGAGACATCTTTTCCGGACGCGCAGGCTCAGCGGCCATGGCTCACGGGCGCAGCCGCTCTGCGGCATGTGGGATCTTCCCGGACCGGGGCACGAACCCGTGTCCCCTGCATCAGCAGGTGGACTCTCAACCACTGTGCCACCAGGGAAGCCCCTGGAGGCATCTTTAAACTCTTTTCTCCTCTTTGAAACACGCTGCCACACTCCGGCCTTTCATAAAAGTTTCGCCTTGTACCCTCTGACCCCCACAAACAGCCCCCAACTCTGTTGTGCTCCTTTACTCACTGGTTTGCTTGTTCACCAGTTAGCGTTTACCAGGTACTCACGGTGGCCGGCCACTGTCCTCCAGCGACTGGCTCTTACCCTCCTTTAGCAGCTGAATTTCTTGAGTAAGGTCTTTACCTGCTATTTCATTTCTTTACCTGACTTTTGCCTCTGCTAGCTCATTTTTATTCCCGTCACTCTGCTGAGTTTGCGCTCACAAAGAGTACAGTCACTCCTGTGGCCACGCCCAGCTCTCCGCCCACCTCCGCCTTGGACTCCCTGCTTCCCTGACACTCGTCGCTGCGTCCTTGAAGCTTTTTCTTTAAAGTTACTATCCTCATCTTTTGTTTTGTTTCATTATTTAGGCGCTGTATTTTTTTTCCTGTTTCTTTTTCTGCTTTTCCCTCCTGCTGGAGACTTGATACAGTTTTGTCTTTAGCCTTTTTGCTCTTTTATCTTTCTCCATGTGGAAAACTCAGTTACTCTTGTGGGTTCAGCCGGTATTTTTCAGTGCAGATGGTTTTTCCCTCTCTTTCCAGTAGTGACTTCTATAGAGTTTCAGTTCTTCTTTTAGATTGTCTGTTCGAAACCTTTGGTATTCATGGATTCATCATGCCTTAAGAAACCTTGGATATCCTTGGCATGAAGTAATTGGTAATTTTCCCAAGTGTGTTTGGTAAGGCTGGAGTTAGCCCGTTAGGTTGATTCCAAGGCACTGGAATTTCAACATGGTTTTACATTATCTACTCATATTTGTATATTGAAGAACTCTTGTGTAGTAATTAAAAACCTTGTTGCTGTGTGAAAAATGTTTTGCATAAAATATAGAAAGCCGACTGCTAATGCAATGATAGAAGTTAAGAGAAAGGAATAGATGTTACCAGGCATGGATTTTTTTTTTTTTTTTTGCTAGATAACATGATGCATTTGAGTAGAATAAAGAGCAGAATATCAGAATTAACAGCTGCTCTTTAACAGTATAAACAGAACCTCTAGCTGTTTCATACGGAAACAGGAAAAAAGGATTTATGAAATTGTTTCAGTGTTTCATTATGGAAAATCTTGCCCACAGTCATAGTAATTAATGTGTATGTTTGTAAATGTTAAGATTGGTAGATGTCTATTTACCTGTAGCTTGGTACATCGAAAATTTAAATAATCATCTGGTTATCCAGACTGGCTTTCTTTCCTGTGCCTTTGTATTCCATCAGTTCTTAATTTTTTCATTGTTTCTTTTGCTTTCCATTTTTCCCCCTTTTCTCTGCATGTTCCAATATACTTGTAAAATTCCAAAAATACGGCAGCCATAGGGAGTCTAACTTAAGCTAGTGTGTGGAAGTTCCAAGGTAACACATGCAGGTACTAGAAGGCAGTACTTTTCAGCATTTCAAGCCGCCCCAAACTGAAATTGATTGCCTTGGAGAGTAGTCAGTTTACCATCACTGGGTCGTTTGTGCCGAGGCTGGACGAGCACCTGGAGGTGTGTAGCTGGGCTCCAAGCATTGGGTGGCAGGTGGGGAGAAGTTTGGACGACTGAAGTCTCTTCCATGCTTGAGATTCTTTGATTGTATGCCCCGTCCTCTTTGGTTACCACAGCAGTTCAAAATACATTTTCATTATCTGTGTTAGAATAAAGACGGCGAATCACAGTTAGAGATGTGATTCAACTTTTTCCAAAAATCAAATTCCACCCCAGAGGATAAAAATGTTCTGAACTCTTCAGTAATTCAAAAGAATGTGACAAGATTATTGGGTTAAGTCTGAAAGACGGGTTCTAAAAATGTTTTGGACGAACTTTTTTGCTCTTCATATTTTATTTCATAAAGAGAAAATCACTAGCTAAATAAATAGGTATAGATTTCTATGATAACCTTGTCATTCCCGGAAAAGCCTACGGTAAGGTAACTTGTTGTAGCCTTTAGTTTAATTTGGCAATAGATGTGTCATAGCGTTGACCTGCTTGTCTTAATTTAAACTTTTGGTTTTTCTTAGAAAAGGATTTTTCCTAAGGAAGCTACTAACATCATGGATTTCTGGCTAATCTTCATCAGTAAGCTTTGCTGTATTCTGCCACCTCAGCTTGAATTCCTAATCAGGCCAAATCAGGGAGAATAGGCAAAAGGGACTTGATAGTTCCTTTAACTACTCTGTAGGTAGAAGGGCAACTGAAGTGACAGGTACTTTTTATGTTGTGGTCATGTTGTATGCATCCTCAGTGGTAAAATTGGGGTGTAAAAGGTTTAAGAGTTGGGGATGGAAGTGCCTGAACACACTGAAGAAGTTTTCTCCTCTTTCACTTTCTGACATAGTATGTTTTGGATGGAGTTATGATAAATTTTATTCTCTGGAAGCGTATTAATTTTGTGAAATGAAACGACTTGCAGTTGATGTTAAGTTCAGCCTCCTGTGAGCTCCCTCTGCCGTCTTTAAAAAATGGAAACCGGGAGCTAGAGTGTTGTTAGGCAATCAAAACTTAAATTTTTACTTGAATCATGCGGTTGTGCAGGTTTGTTTTACTTGGAGCAGGATCCAAGGATGTATCACATTGATCCTTTCTCCGGGCCTGGTGTTAGCCCTTGGTGAGTAATTAAATTGTCAGTTCCTTGCAAAAAATGGCATTATGGCACCATTTTAAGTCTTTAGGTGCAGGTGAGATAAGGTATTATGTTTTCCTGGGAGTTCTGCAGAGGAGAAAGATGCATTAAATAAAACATATTATTAACAGTAATCTTACCTGTGTTTTTAAATGAGGCTACTAGCACGTGTAAAACACTGTAGCTGGCTCATTATCTTTCTGTTTCCCAGCGGTGGTGTAGATGTGTCGCGGCTGTTAGGTGGTCGTCTGGAACCACTGCAGCCCTCTTTTGCTTGATGTTTGCATGATCTGTCTTCTTTCGTGCTTTTATGTTTGACCTGTCTCAGTCTTGAAATATAAGAGGTTTCTTTTAGACAGGAAATGCCTGCATGTGGTATGCTCTTCCAATATGTAGTTTCAAATTTTTTATTTCAGTGACTTTTTAAAAACTAGTTTTTTAGTATCGTGTTTCCTTGTTTGAATTTACTTTTTCAGTGACTCTTACCTGGCTGTTGGGTCTTCATTGCCTGACTCTATTATTTGTCACTTTCTTCGATCCTTTTCATTACTTTTTTTTTTTTCATTAAATTTTTTTTCTTCTTTTGCCTCTCCAGTTTTCTTAAATCGTTGTTTGCTGTGTTTATTTGTTCTGGTCATCTATTTGATTTCATATTCATTTCTGAAATATTTTTTCTTTTATTTCTAATTCTTTTCCTGAGTTCTCGTTTTAATTCTGCATGTTTCTAATTTCTGATCTAGTTGTTCTTTCATAACACCACATCCTTAAACTCATTTTACATATTTTTTCGTATTTTGTATTTATGTCTTCTAGCTTTAGCTTAGAATTAATAGGCTACCGTTTTGATCTGTTTCCTGGGTGTATTTGTTCTCGTGTGGCTTCACCGTCAGAGATGTTGTTCCACGTCTTATTCTCCTTTTCTGATAACTTTAATGAGACTTGACCTTGATTTGTTTTCCGTTGATCATCTTTATATGACATTGGTTTTTCATTACCTTTAAAAGGAACTCATATTCAAGATAGCTTTTCTAACCTCACAGACCTCTCTCTTCTGTTGTTTTCACATGATGTTTAAAAAGTAAAACCACTTGTTTTCTGAGATGATCGCTCTGTTCCCTTCTCCCACTTTTATCTGGACCTTCTCGTCCTTTATCGCCATTTTTTCTGTCCTACTCCGTTTTGAATTACTCAGTGTAGGGCCCTGTCCTGGAAGGGAGATCTGGTGGTTCCTCATGGGAGCGCCTCCCCATTCCCAGCTTCTTGCACTTCCTTGCTCTTCGGGTGGGTAAAATCCCTTTCAGCTTCATCTGCTTTCTTCACGTTGGTTCACAGCAGTTTCCAGTTTGTATTTCTCCACTGTCTTAGTGGTCTGTTCTCAGATCCACCTGACACCTCATTAGCTGCGGGCAGGTCTAGTGGTCAATTATGCCTCGTCCTTACCTGATGGCATCTCGGGATTTGTGGGGATCCTCCATCACCAAATTTCAGTGTGAATATTGTACATGGGTTTTTAATCTAGTACTACTTTTTTTTTTTGTAAGGAGCATCTCAGAGCTTCAGAAACTGTCACTGCTGTTACAGAATTCCCATGACAAATAATATTTAATAGAATAAAATTGTCATTAAAACAGCTAATTTGAAGCACTCCATGATTTAACCACATTTGACCTGTATATGTTAGAACATTGTTTAACCTCTCAAGGTTTTGACCCTTAGATAAATTTCCATAGGGCCTTATATAACCAGACACATAATAAGCTTTCAGTTCACAATTCTTGGTATACACTTATTCAAGAGACCCCTGGTCAAACAACTTTTTTCTTATTTTGTGGGAGGACTCATTATAATTCCATCAAACTGATGAAATTTCTCAAATTGTGGCCTCATGTACACACTTAACTTTTTTTTTTTTTAATTGTGTATCCATTTTACAGATTTTCTGCAATGGCCCATTCTCATTGTATTTTTTAATTTTATTTATTTATTTATTTATACAGCAGGTTCTTATTAGTCATCAGTTTTATACACATCAGTGTATACATGTCAGTCACAATCGCCCAATTCATCACACCACCACCACCCTGCCGCTGCCCTGCGAACCATTTGACTGAGATTCAGCTTAGGCCACTCCTTGCCAGGATTGTTAAATGTGTCCTCAAAGGAGCAGAGTAAGGTGGCAGCACAGTGCGGGGTTTATCTATTACCTGATGTGCAGAAAGAAATGTGATACTGTCTATAGCAAAATTTAATCTGTGAAGTTTAATAGGATGTTTGCATTTTAAACAATCCATTGGGGGAAAAGGTCACATTTATTTTGAATCTGAATGTGCACGATTGTGATTTTTCTCTTGATTTTATTAATTGTTTTTGAGCTTAAACTTTTAAAAATATCAGTAATGCTTTTTAGAGTTCCCTTTTCCTAGTGACTGGCTATAGTTCTTGGCTCAAGTCACTCATTAACCCTATTAATTCCGTACTGTCTAGGTGGGACTGAGAGTGTAACCAAAGAAATCACAAGCTACTTGAAGATAAGGGCTTCTGTCCCATAGGGAGTGCTCTGTTGGGTAGGAAGTTGTTGAGTGGCAGTGAATGTAGAATACCTGTGTGAGTGGATCATGTGGGAACACAATTATTGTTAATTTCATTGCACACAGTATTTTAGAGGCGAGGTTGCTTCTCTTCCTGCTTTCTGTGAATGTAAGATGATCGAGAATAGCAGGTGTGGTCAGGGCGCTGGCCTGGGACTCTGTAGACCTGGGCTCGGGGTTAGGCTTTGTTGGCTAAATGACGGGCCATTTTCAGCAAGTTACTTAGTAGTGGCTCCTTTTTTTCCCTTAAAAAAAAAATACCCTCAGTGTCTAGTGATATCATAAGTTCTAAACATATCTTTTAAATGTCTCATTACCTTTTTGACAGTGACCTTTATTTATTAATTTCTAAAAGCATGCAGCAGTGTGCAGAGGGCCTTCTAGGCAGAAGGATAGAAAACGTGTCGTATTTGAGAAAGTAAGGTAGTTATCGGGTGCAGTTGTATGTGCATAGGGGGTGAAGGTGGAAGTTGTGGGCAGGGGCTGGTTTGGCCTTGATCCTGTGAGGGATGGGGGATGGGGAGAGGGACAGCCTACGAGCTCTTAACGTGTTCTCAGTTGAAGAGCGACACCTAACGTTATGTTCCTTTTAAGAACATAAATCCAAGGGGCTTGTTCCTGCAGTGGCCTAGGCAGTGGGTGACTAGATCTTCAGCTGAAGTAGTGGCAATGAGGTTGATTAACGGGATAAACCTACAAAAATATTAAAGTTAGAATCACTAAGACTTCTGACAGAAGGGGCAAGAGTCCAGATGACTCCTGAGCTGGGTCTTAATCACCTAGGACGAAAGTAGTGGTTTATCCCTGGACTTCAAATGGTATGATTTCATAGTAAGTAGAGATAACAGAAGACTGTAATGTGAAACTTTTCCAGTTTTGTCATAACAATGTTTAATTTTATTGCTTAAAAGAAAAAAGAATTCATTCTCTGAATTTGTAGCAACTTAGCCAGTGCTGCACCTTATGAATCAAGATCTGAGAATATCTAGAAATTGTGAAAAATAGGAAAACTGGTACCTCTGATTCCACATCATCATTTAACAATTTTAATGTTTAAATACGTGTGGTTTACTTACTTTGTTCTTAAAAACAACAATTAAAACAGAAAGAGATCAACTCCCCTAAAACGCAATTTCATGAAAACGGAAGGAATGGACTCTGTATTAAATATTTCCAAAGAGCTCCTGAGACCAAAAACAGTGGCCCTTCTTTTCCAGCAGCTGGAACCCAAAAGATCTTGAAACCAATCCTGAAAAGCTTGCTCCTATGCAAGAAATCCTGGTGGCTTTTGAGAGGAAGATAGAGAACTATTCTGGGAAATTTCAAGTGGTAGTAGAGGTGAGTCATTGACATGAAGAATTGCCAGGGACTACAATTTCTCTGTTTAATTATGAGGTTTTAAAATATATACACACACACATGCACACGCACGTTCAGCTAAGGCAGTTTGAAATGTTAGTCTTTGTGTTCTACAAATTCTAATGAGTAGAAAATAGAGCAAGTGGTGCTCCCTCTCCCGCACAAAACCACATACATGGAAATCTTAAGAAGCAAAAACGTAATAGTTGAAAGTTTAGTGATGTCATCTTCAGCAACAGTAATGAAGGTAAGGATACTGGGAAAACACCTGGCATGTAAATGGCATATTTATATTTTGAATGTATTCTGACTGTGAGATAGTCTTGGATGGGATTTGTTAAATGTATTAATTTTATTCGATCATAACGTCTCGGATTGTCAGGAGACCCTGTTCTCTTAGTGGAGGTGGAGGGCCCTAGTGAGAGGAGGTCTCCTTGCTCTGAGTCACATGCTGCTTGGATCCCTGGCTAAGCTCCCTCTGGATGTATTTTATTTAGGAACAGTGTAGGATTAATGAAGCCCCCCTCTAACTCTTTTATTGTGTTGGGGAGTGGGAAACATATGGACACGGTACAAACATCAAAGGGTACAGAAGGTGTAAGATAGGTGGTCTCCCTCCCATTTTTGTCCCTCAGTCATCCAGTTTCCCTCTGTAGGAACAACCCTGTTTTTCAGTTTCTTGTATATTCTTCCTGAAATGTTTTATGCATATATACAAACATACAGATGATACACATTTTTAGCTATTTTCATATCCTTACACAACAATCTTTTGACCTGGGAGTAAGAGTCTTCTCTCTCCCACCCCCGTCTATTTCTCAGAAAATGGGTAGAAGTGTTCTAATTTACATAGTTTTTTACCTTTTTTTCTCCAGATTTAGCATAGACCTGTAGCGTATTTCCATGACATGCTGATGTGTAAGATTCTATTATTTTGATGTTTTGCATTTTTGCCATTGGGAATTTAGAAGATCTAATTGCCACATTATAACCTAGTCATTTGCAACAAAGCAATTAGTAATCTCAGTGCTTTGTTTTGTAGCTGTTATTCTTTTTTTCCACTTACTCCATTTTTAAAAATAGCCAGTAAACCCCAAAGGGCAAGTCAGTATACACATAAAAATTTATGAAAACTATGCAGATAGCTTCCTGAAACAGTCCATTAATGTGGGTTTCAGTTTGCTCATAAATGGTTGTTGCCAAGAGAGAGAAAGTACAGGAGACGCTCCAGGGACACTTGGGGTAGGTGCTGAGCAAAGGGGAGGGCGCACAAGGTGAAGGAGAGGGGAGGCCCAGGCGCCTGGCTCCTAAACGCAGACCCAGGCCCTGGGCTGGACTGCACTGGGTGTGCGCGGGCTAGGGCAAATAGGAGCAGCCTGCCCTGGAGTAGTGGCTTCACGTAGTTAGATTCCACATCCCAGGAGTTTGGAAGGTTAAAGAAAAGAAAAAATGTGACGAATTTTATTCTCAGGAGAATGAATCATTGAGTTGGAACTTCAGGTGGCCTGTCACTTACCTTGTCTTTTATTATTTCCTGATATTGACAATGACAAACTTGGGTACACTGTGTTTCTGTATGTTCCTGTTGCCTTTTATCTTTGCATTCATTTCATGGCCCTTTTTGCAGTAAAACTGTTTTTGTGTGCTGCTTAATTACCATGTTTTTCCACTGGAGATGCCCCATTGACATAAAACAATGCCTTTTTTTTAAAAACATACACAGTAGTGTTACACAAAAGTAAAATTTCCTATTACATTTGTTTGCGGTATGTTTATTAAATTACACAATCCAATAACTAAATGCCAATTAAAACTTTAAATTGACAACCTCAGTTCTCTGTAAAACGTTAAAAAGTTTAGAACTCTTTTAGCATATAAAATTTATTGTTTTCTTCGTTTTTTTTTTTTTTTTTTTTTTTTTTTTTTTTTTTTTTTTTTTTTTTTTTTTTTTTTTTTTTTTTTTTTTTTTTTTTTTTTTTTTTTTTTTTTGTGGTATGCGGGCCTCTCACTGTTGTGGCCTCTCCCGTTGCGGAGCACAGGCTCCGGACGCGCAGGCTCAGCGGCCATGGCTCCCGGGCCCAGCCGCTCCGCGGCATGGGGGATCTTCCCAGACCCGGGCAGGAACCCGTGTACCCTGCATCGGTAGGCGGACTCTCAACCGCTGCACTACCAGGGAAGCCCAGTTTTATTGTTTTTTAGTGCAAAAACTGGGACTGGGTGATATGTTGTCTACTTAGAAAGTTTCAGAAATAGAAATGCTCCATCTACATTAGATTGTGATGACAATGTGTTTAGCCCACAGAGGCTTTTCAGCATTTTGATTCAAACAGTATTTTTAAAAATTGAATCTCAAGTGATGTGTTAGGCTTTGGTCAACTGTTGTTCTGTGTATTGGATTGTGGGGGAGAAACTGAAAGCACTCAGATTATGAGGACAAGTGCTTTTAATAGTGGGCTTTGGGATTCTTAAGTCTGTCCTATTATACCATTTCCAGGTGAAGCCTTCCTTTGCAGTTATAATGGTGATGGTTTTGGATGAAGATCGTTCATCAAAAAGTACAATGTAAAATTCATCTTTCTAGGACGATATAAAGTATAAAAGGAGGACAGATTGAATTTAATAGGCATAGTAAATAACATTAATTTTTAAATATGTCCTGCCTAAATGGCATTTATCATAACTGCGGAGTACACATTTCACTTATTCTTCAATATATTAATATATCTTTTCTTAAAGTAAAAATGAATGTGACTTTGTATTTCATATATTCTCACAATGGTTTGTTTGTCAAGAATATCAATACATTTCTGCTCACTGGATGCTTGCCTTGTTTTTAAAAAATCAGTTTTGAGATGAAGTATAGTTTACTATGTAAATAAATATTTCTTTTAAAATATTTTTAAAACTCTGTAACTAATTCCTTGAATTACCCAGCAGGGAACCTCTTTGTGCTTGTTTTCTCATCTGTAAAATGAAAACTGAGCCGCTAAAGCAAAGAGCCTGGTGTTCATGAGCCTTGTGTGATATGGTCCCCAGTTCCATTGGCTGCAGCCTGAGGTGTCTAGACTGCCAGTGGCCGATGTTGGTTCTGTCGAGTTTAATTCTAGTGGAGACTCCTGGGCCTGTTACTTAACATCTTGCAGCTTCAGTTTCCTTTCCTGTCAAATTAGGGTAATAATACCTAAATCCGGATTTTAAAAACTTTGAAATGGCATATATATAAGCAATTGACGTATTATAATATATATGCAATTTATATATTATATATAATACATCTAATTTATAATACTGTATTATTTATATATATTAATAAGATATTGAGGCTAATGCTTGTTATTGTAGCTGTTAGGCTGTTTCATTATTTTCTTCTGCCAATTACCAGAATTTGCTCTTAAGTCCAATAGAAGAAATTTTCACGTGTTCTGTAGGGCCCTTGCCTGTAGTGTCTTGACACTCTGAGGGCAGGTAGTTTGTACCACACTCCTATCACCTCCCCAGAATGCCAGCTCCTGTTGTTTTTTTCTCTTCACTCTAACCATCTCCAGTGGCTGAACCAGCTTCATCTCCACTAATCCTTTCTTTGCAGACTTTCCTTCCACCCTACTCTGTTCTACTTTTTAGAAACTTAGAAATTATTTGAGCTTACTAGTGTCTTCCTTCTCCTTACAAAATGATCTCTCTACATCCGTGATGTTATTGAATCCTTGTTTCCCCCAGTCCCAGCTAACAGAGACACACACACACGCGAGCACCTGCGTCAGGTCACTTTTTGGCAGTGGTCTCCTGTAGAAATGGCTCATAATTTCACATTACTTCTCCCTTTCAGATTTTATACCTTTTTGTCCTCCTGTCTAACTGTGATGGATAGCATCCCTAGAACAAAATTAAATAATTTGGTATAATGTACTTGTATGCCTTGTTCTTAATTTTTTATTTTGCCAAAATAAAATATTAATGACCTATATTAAAGAGAATATTTATATAAAATGTATAGAGTCATATGTATTGAATATAAGATAATATCACTGATTGTAAGAAACAACTACATTTTATGGACTAATTAGAAAAAAATGATCACTTACAAGACACGATCAGTTGTAAGATGCAGTTCTACTTCATGAATGTTATAATATGAAGAAAAATGTAACTTTGGATCAATGAGATATGGCAAGTATAGCAGTTACTGTTTTAGTCTTACTAAATTTTCTGTTAAAATTTTTATGTACTCTCGTTTGTGTGTTAGAAACTTCAAGTTTTCTTATTTTTGTAGTTTCTGTGAGCTGTATCTAAGTTACTTTTTGGTTCATTGCATATATTATGCACACTTTCTCTTGGTCTCATTCTTTCCAAACGTTTGATGCCTTTATGATGACGTGAGTTGGTCGTCTCTACTACTGAACTCCCACGTGCCCCCGCACAAAGATGCGGCGTCATTGAATGCTTGCGATGGAAAGCAGTCTTCCTTTTTTCAGGAAGGGTTAGCAGTCCTGACAGTCTCTCCGCTCTTCTCCCCACTCAGAGGATTGTTCCCTAGCCCTCCTCACACTGACTGGGTCCATGCTGCTGTGCCTCATGACACGGGGGAGCCCTTGGCCTGCTCTCTTCTCTCCAGAGCTAGAGAGCAAAACATTTTCTTGTTTCTCAGCTTACTATCCCTTAATGTTTCCCAGCCCTTTATTACTTCACGTTCTCATTATCTCTAGAGGAATGACTTAGAAATCTCATTTACCCTGAAAGAATTCTTATGTTGAGGTTGGGTGGTGTAGGTATCCAGAAATGGGTTTACATTAGTATCTTGCATAACTTAGAACTCTCAGTTGGGAGAAAAGTCACTGTATTTTTTTAATCTGAAGGAAGATGGTTCTGTATCCCCTTAAGGGCTACAACCCAAGGGTGACATCTAGTGATCTGTTAAGCCTAGATTGTCTTCTTGGGGATGCGGGGTGGGGGGGTGTGTGTTTAGGAAATCAGGGGAAAAAGGAATTATAAAAGCAGATCTTTCAACCAGTTAAAATATTTTAAGGAACTTAAGCTCCCTGAAAATGATGTAAAATAGTGATAGAGTAATGTTTCGTTTGTAAATGTTAGTTCAGTTTCTAATGTAATAGAATATCCTGGAAGTACTCTTTGGTTAGTCCTTACTCATAGGTGATCCAGAAACTTAATTTAGTAATCATTTCAACCAGTTTAATTATCTTATGCCTCCTTAGCAATGGTTCTTACTCTTGGGGTTGATAGATTTTAGGGAGAGTGCTGTGAACTCCTGAACTTATATGTAAAATTTGACCATTAGGCACAGTTTTTTGGTAGCGAGAGGAAGATCCATAGCTTTTGGCAGAATCTTAAAGAGATTAATAACCCCAAAGAAGTGAATCCACTTCTGTTATGTTCTAGGGCGGCCCTATTTCTGCCTCACTGCTCTCCATTGTGGCCTTGGTTGTAAATCATGAAAACCTCAGAGTATTTTGAAGCTCAAAACAAAGAAAATTTGATCTTGAGTTATTGGCCTTAGAAATGGCAGTGTTGTTCAAGTGGTACATTTAAAACAATAGTAATCCCACGAACTGCCAGGGAATCCACTTTTAGGAAGTAGTGAGTGTAAATGAAGGTGGTATCGTAGTCATGGGAAAAGACATTCGAAAACTGCAGATCCACGTATGTTGAAGACATGTGAAGGATTAAAACTATGCTTCTGTTTTGAACTTGAGTAATTAATTTCATAGTTGTGATTTAAATTATTTTTCTAAAGAATATTGGAAATGATAAATGTCTGGTGTTTGTATGTATGTGTGTATAGGAATTACTTTTTAATGTTTATATGAGTAATGAAAATATGTGATTTTTTTTTATTATAGTGCATGCAAGATATGGGAAATACTAAAGCAAGACTACTATATGAAGCCAATCTTCCGGAGAACTTTCGAAGACCACAGACAGATCAGTATCCTTTAACATTTCTTTATTGTGGGGTTTAAAAGAATCAGCTCATTTTTCTAGTTCATATTTTAACTTTGTATTGAATATTTAGGAAGAAGTGACCTTTATCATACTGTTGTTCATGAAAAATAGAAATTGATTTGCCCTGAGCTATGCTTTGTATATGGTAAGTTTTTAATAGGAATCTGGTAATACATGATCTATATAGTATTTTTATGTAATTATTATTGAGTATAAAATATTATAACTGATTCCTCTTTTTTCTTGTTTGTTTTTTTTTTGTGGTACGCGGGCCTCTCACTGTTGTGGCCTCTCCCGCTGCGGAGCACAGGCTCCGGACGCGCAGGCTCAGCGGCCATGCATGGCTCATGTGCCCAGCCGCTCCGCGGCATGTGGGATCTTCCAGGACCGGGGCACAAACCCGCGTCCCCTGCATCGGCAGGCGGACTCTCAACCACTGTGCCACCAGGGAAGCCCCAAACTGATTCCTCTTGATTGATCTCCAACTCTTGATTGGAGCATATAGGTTGTTTATCACTTTAGACTATTATTAGAGGTTTGATTTGTGAGCATCTTGAGTATTTTTTGAAAAATCATTTCCAGAGAAGTTTCCTTTGTATATTTATTTATTTATTTGGCTGCATCAGGTCTTGGCTGCATTGGGTCTTCATTGCGGCACTTGGGCTTCTCTCTAGTTTTGGCATGCGAGCTCTAGAGTGCACAGGCTCAGTAGTTGCAGCGCATGGGCTCTCTAGTTGTGGCACATGGACTTAGTTGCCCCATAGCATGTGGGATCTTAGTTCCCCGACCAGGGATAGAACCCGTGTCCCCTGCATTGGAAGGCGGATTCTCAATCACTGGACCACCAGGGAAGTCCCTGGAGGAATTTCCTTTGATCACCTTTATGTGGTAATTATGTTTATGTGAAGCAGTTGACAGACAAATCCCATACTTGGTGGACATGGATGGTGGCAGGGATGTGGGGTCATGTCACTGCTGACCTTCCGTGGGTCACAGGCTGCATGGCTCTCTCTGCTTTCACATCTGACCTAATGAATGAGGGGAATATTTTCTCACAGGCGTTTTAGTGAGGATTTTTTTTTCACATGTTAAAGAGAAATCGTTTGATTTTATAGGATTCCTCGAACTCATATTGAAGTTTGAGAAAAAGCTCATCAGAATAAGATTATCTAATTGACTGTAGGTATGTGTGATTTTATCCAAAGGTGATTTTTGTGATTTTGGCAATATAATCTAGTTTCTTAAAGATCAGTTGTGTACTGGACTCTCCTGGTGATCCAGTGGTTAAGAATCTGCCTTCCAATGCAGGGGACGCGGGTTCGATACCTGGTCGGAGAACCAGCCCGCGTGCCGCAACTACCAAGCCCGCACACCACACCCAGAGAGCCTGTGTGCCACAACTACCGAGCCCGCGTGCCACAACTAGAGAGCCCGCACACTGTGCAGCCCTCACGCCACAACTAGAGAGCCCGCACACCACAACTACTGAGCCCGTGTGCCACAACTTGATAAAAGCCCCCATGCTGCAAGGAAGAGCAGAGCCCACGCACCACAACGAAAGATCCCACATGCCCCAACTAAGACCTGACGCAGTCAAGTAAATAAATATTTTTAAAAAAATTATGTGTAGCTTAAAAAAAAACAAAAAAGGAACAGCTGTGTACTACCCGTGTGTATACTAAAACAGTTTGTGTGATCAAACAATGAAAAAAATTGATCTTTTCTCAGAGATACAGGCCATTATATATATATTTTCATATTTGTATAGAAACCTTTTGGGTTATACTCAAGAAGTTAGTATTTGTCCTGTTCTGTTTCTGCTTCCTCCACCTTCTTCCCACACATTTAGCAGTCTGATATCCCAAGCTATTTTTATTATAGCAAGATCCTGGGGTAGGAGTGGGTGGTACATTTCAGGCATAAAAAATTGTGTGAGCAGAAGTATGAAGGTGTGAGGACACTTGACATTTTAAAGTTTTGATATGACAAGATTTAAGTTTCGTGGGCCAGTGGCAGAAGAAGCTCATTTTTCCAGATTGTGAAGGGTTTTCAGTACCATATAGAGCAGCATATAGGTAGCATATAGAGCACTACCTCATTTCATTGGCCCAAAGGATTGAAGGATTTGAAAAGCCATGAAGAATTTTGAGGCAGGAGAAACATTAGAAATATTAGCTTCTACCACAAGGAAGATGAGTTGGAGGAGGTCGTGGAGTCACAGAGGGCATGTAGAATACTAGTACAGCCCTGAGGGGAGCAGTGATGAAGAGATGAATTACATGGGAGACTTGAGAACAGGCAGGAGGGAATTGGGGAGACTGGAAGGGAACTGGGAAGGCAGGGGCAGTTGGATTAGGTTAAGATTGCCTGGGCTTCCCTGGTGGTGCAGTGGTTGAGAGTCTGCCTGCCGATGCAGGGGACGCGGGTTCGTGCCCCGGTCTGGGAAGATCCCACATGCTGCGGAGCGGCTGGGTCCGTGAGCCATGGCCGCTGAGCCTGCGTGTCCAGAGCCTGTGCTCTGCAGCGGGAGAGGCCACAACAGTGAGAGGCCCACGTACCGCAAAAAAAATTAAAAAAAATGAAAAAGATTGCCTTTGTTTCCAGGGAAGACACTGCAATGACCCCAGGTTTCCTAGCTTGGCTGAGGTTCTGTGAGTGAGGTAAACTTCTTCATCGGGGAAGGAATTCAGTACCAGATGAAAGTGTAAGGTTATAAATTGAAGACAGTGAGCCATCACTTTGGGCAGGATAAGGTGTCTGTGGGACACATGCATGGAGATGCCCATCTAGAAGCTGGAAACAGGAGTCTGGACCCTAAAAGAAAGCAGGAAATGCAGTGTAGACAGGAGAGTCACTTAGCACGTAGGTGATAGAAAAATGCTTGCTAAAGTTGTGTTTACCTAGGGCAGTGATCCTGGATTCTGTTGACTCTCAACCACTGCGCCACCAGGGAAGCCCCTGGATTCTTTTTTAAATAAATATATTTATTTATTTATTTTTGGCCTTGGGTCTTCGTTGCTGCACACAGGCTTTCTCATTGCGGAGAGAGGGGGTACTCTCCGCTTCAGTGTGTGGGCACTCTTCTCATTGCGGGGGCTTCTCGTTGCGGAGCACGGGCTCTAGGCGTGCGGGCTTCAGTAGTTGTGGCTCGCGGGCTCTAGAGCTCAGGCTCAGTAGTTGTGGTGCACGGGCAGAGTTGCTCTGTGGCATGTGGGATCTTCCACGACTCAGGCTCGAACCAGTGTCCCCTGCATTGGAAGGCAAATTCTTAACCACTGCACCACCAGAGAAGTCCCTGGTCCTGTATTCTTTTTTGCGGTTTTATTGAGAATCTTGGGAATGCTGTTTTCCTTCTCCTCTGGAAAGTGAGGGCATAGGGCAGAATCCTGAGGAAGAGAGCATGGTGGAAGGAGATACCACAGAGCAAATAAACTGTGTTCCAGGTGGTTGTTACCACTGCTTGCTAGTTGTATTAGGTTATTCCTTTCTCTGCTTCTCACCCCCAAGCCTGAGTTAACATATAAAATCCCTCAAATTGAAGAATTTCCCTTGTCTGGAAGTTTGTGTGTATGTGTGTGTTTGTGTGTGTGTGGGGGTTGGTTTGGTTTGAATTGGGCTTCTTGGACTTCTCTTGAACGTTATGAGGGTAAATTACTTGAGGTTCTTGAGATTTGGGGTAGTGTCCTTTATGTGGTATCTGGTGGATGAATGTGGCTTCCAAGGTATTTAGTTCATCCCCATGATGCCGTGTTGCTTTGAGAAAGTCCTGAAGGTATTCAGGGGAGGACAGGACCTCGGTGTCCCCTTACACTGCCCTCTTCTGTGTACCATTTGGTACACATTCATAGGAATTCTGTTTCTTAAGTAATTACTATCCATTTTATGGTGAACCTAATAGAAGTAAAGGATTAGTGAGATGGTGAGTTCTTTTTTCTGGTGTTTTTTGCCATGTCCTTAAATGTTTGGTCCTTATCTAAACATTTCAGGAGAGATGAGATTTTTGTAGTGAATTGATTGGTGTCTGGTATCAGTAAGTCCTTGACCTTTGACACAGTGAGGGTGTGGCATTGGAAACAACTGCAGTAGCTTTCCTGCTCAGCGAGGGTTCGCTGCGTGCCAAGCCCTGAGTTTGGCACTTTATGTACATTAGCTTTCTAAATTTTCAGAGCAGCTCAGATAGAGCATAATATTTTTATTCTTGGCAGGCAAGAGGGTAGGGTTCTCAAAGAGCTGTTAAGAAACTTCCCAAAGCCTCCAGACTTTCCCTCGTGTGTAAGGACACTTGGATATTATTATACTTAATGATGATAGTCTGAGTAAAATCAGTGTTGTCACATTTGAGTCCTGGTGGGTGGCTTTTAAAAATAGATAGGCTTATAGTCTGGGACTCTTTGCAGCTAAGACCATAAGGTCTAGGTGAGAATGTCAGTTTTTGAGTACCTGGTATGATTCAGGTCAGGCTCTTAGATAATGTGTGTCTTTGCTACTGTTAGTTCAAGCATGTGTGTTTGATTTTTCAAACTAAATGTTACTTGTAAAGCGGTTGCAAATTATGGTCATGTTCATATGAGGTGTTGACCTCTTGCTGTTTACAGAAAGATAATCTAAGTCAGAAACTAAAGAGGGATTTTGTCTAAAGACATTTGAGATAGATGACTACTAATGATAAGAGTATAAGATGACATCTCTTGGACCATGAGACCAGCTTCTATATCTAGTGTAATACTATAGTCTTCAAAAATGTTTTTTACCAAAAAAAAAAAAATGATTCTGAAGAACCTAGGGGCAGGACAGGAATAAAGAGGCAGACGTGGAGAATGGACTTGAGGACACGGGGAGGGGGAATGGTAAGCTGGGACGAAGTGAGAGAGTGGCATGGACTTACATATACTACCAAATGTAAAACAGATAGCTAATGGGAAGCAGCCGCATAGCACAGGGAGATCAGCTCAGTGCTTTGTGACCACCTAGAGGGGTGGGATAGGGAGGGTGGGAGGGAGACGCAAGAGGGAGGAGATACGGGGATATATGTATACGTATAGCTGATTCACTTTGTTATACAACAGAAACTTAACACAACATTGTAAAGCAATTATACTCCAACAAAGGTGTTAAAAATGTTTTTTACCTTAGTTATTACAGCTACGTCACTTTTATCCCTCCTTTGAATTATGAAACACTGTGATTTGGAGCTATTATTAGGGAGACTAGTAAAACCAGTCCCCTTTTTTTCTTTATTTCATCAATCATTGTAAAGCTCAGTGCTCTTTGAGAAGCCTAACATCTCTGCACTTTTACTGATTTAAATATAGTTGTCTCATCCTTAGAGGCAAGTAAAACTCATATAATATGGGACCTCACTGCATTCTTAACAAGATTTGTTACTTTTTAAAAGCTTTGCAATTTACAAAAGTTAAGCAGAAGCTGCTGTGAAAGTGTAATTTCTCATGTGGCCTGTGGTTAATTCTACGTGGCATGTATGAGTGCATGACAAGTGATAAAGCTTTACATTAAAGCTTTTCATTAGGATCTTTCTTCTTATCTGATAACTTTAATTACCTCAGTTCCATGAGTTCTGGTGTGCACCAGAGCTAATCAGCGGTGCTTCTCCTTGGAGCTTTTGAAAATTTTACTGCTATCTGTGTTTTGTGTCTGGAACTGGAACATTTTGTTCTTGGGAATAGATATTAATTTGTATTTTAAGTGGCATCTTTAAAGAAAGGAAAAATCTTAAAATACAAATAAATACATGTGAAAAGATAAAACACATAGTGATGGGAACATTTTTCTGGACTTCTGTAGTGCTTGCTGTCTGTTAGTTTGCAGGATTGGGACAGTGATTGGTGCCGTGCTGAGTGTTTTGTGACCAAAGGCATGGGGGGTATTCTGGGGTATTTCGTTGTTTGTGTACTAAGTCCCAAGTCAGCCACCTAAACTTGCGTTGTCGTTGGTATATTCCTTACCTTGATTTGCTGAAAATATTACTGTTCTATTTCTTTTTGTGGGGGAGGAGTTGTATTATTGATGTCTGTCAGTAATAAGTCCTTTTGTCTCAGATGGCACCTGGATGCTGGAAAATGAAGATAAGTATTCCCTGATCTTCAAATTTATTGGTTCTTTTGTTGCTGCTTCTCACTTGCTCATGTTTAAAGTTGGTGATAGGCACGCCATCTTAGCCTTGGCTCAGCAGTTTTCTGTTTCCTCCTCTGCTGTGGGCCCTGTGTTTAAAAGAGCTGCCTGTCAGAGCATGGTGATTGATAATAAGAGCTGAGGGTTAAACAGTAGTCACTCTGCCCCCCACTGCTCTTAGGTCTTTCCACACACTAGCGTGTTTAATCCTGCGAGATGAGTCTTGGTGTTATCGCCATTTTAAAGGTGAGGAAACTGACACCAAGTTATACAGAAATAAAAGCTAACTTCATTTATGCTTACTGTGTGTTAGGTACTATGCTGAGGGCTTTATCTATATTATCCACAAAACTGTCAGCAACTTGGTAAGATATGGAGTATTATTGTCATTTTCACTACTGGTACCAGAAATGAGGGTATGCATTGGAGACCATCTTCCTTGAGAATTAGTGCTATAGTCAGCATATAATGCAAAATTATTGTCAAATTTCCCTTGAAAATCCCTTACATTGTCTACAGTGGCAGTTTGCAGACACAGAGACCCTCTATAAATCCAACTGGGCTGTTCTTGGCCCACTAGAGTTGGAATAGAATTCAAGCATCAGTGACTACAGGCCCATGAGCCAACTCCTGTTTTTGTAAATAAAATTTTATTAGAACATATCCATACCCATCCATTTATCAGTTTTCTGTGGCTACTTTGGAGCTACAAATGCAGAAGTGAGTAGTTGCAAAATAGACCAACTGACCCACAGAACCTAAAATATTTTCTATATGGCCCTTTAAGAAAAAGTTTGCTGACCCCGGGAATAAATCAGCGTTTCTTTAGGTGAATTAACAGTGAAGAATTGGCTTGCTTTTGGGACGTTTTACAAAAATACATGAGGACCATGTGATACATTCTTGGCCTAAGAGGCCATGTAGGGCCTGAGAGCATCCAAGGATGTGGCATGTTCCCTGAATCACAGTTCTTCTCAGGTGACTCCACTGAGTTTTAAAAGTTCACTTTGTGGTGTGCTTTGTTTTTTAAAAAGCAATGTTTTATGTTAATAATGAGGAATATCCTAGTACATTGTCCTATCTTGATGCTTTAATTTTTTTATGTCCTTGAAAAACAGATCAACTTTCATCTCATATTAAGTTTTTAAAATTACTTACTGCTTAGATAATTTCTGATAGGGTTTCTTTTTTAATATCATAAACAGTAACCAGACTCAGCTATATTTGAATTATTTATTTAAAATACACTAAGTATAAATTAAGATTTCACAGATATCTGTCATTTCTGAAAATTCACACAACATATCATTTCATCAGATGTTAGTATTGTTTTTCACTCCAAAAGATTGTATACTTAAAATGTTTGCCTTTTTCAAATCGATATTTATAAAACCATCATAGTTTTCAATATTTTAGTTTTACAGTGGTGGTTAAATTATTTTATATACTTTATTTTTAATCTTAATGATTAATTTCCTAAAACTAAATTTTGGTCATAAACAACAATCTTTCCTTTGTCATAAACATTTCATAAATGAGAGTATTAAAATCTTTCCAGGCTTTAATATGTAGTACACTTGAGGGACTTCCCTGGTGGTCCAGTGGCTAAGACTCCGTGCTCCCAATGCAGGGGACCCGGGTTCGATCTCTGGTCCAGGAACTGGATCCCACGTGCATGCCGCAACTAAGAGTCCACATGCCACAACTAAGATCCTGCATGCTGCAACTAAGACCCAGTGCAGCCAAAATAAATGAATAAATATTTTAAAAATATGTAGTACACTTTAAACAATATCCAAAATAGACTGTTGTTTCCATCTTTAAGGAGGAAAAATATCAGTGTTGTTCACCTCCCAGATATTTAAACATAAAAATTATACTTTAAGAATTTAGGGGCTTCCCTGCTGGCACAGTGGTTGAGAATCCGCCTGCCAATGCAGGGGACACGGGTTTGAGCCCTGGTCCGGGAAGATCCCACATGCTGTGGAGCAACTAGGCCTGTGACCCACAACTACTGAGCCTGCGCATCTGGAGCCTGTGCTCCGCAACAAGAGAGGCCGCGATAGTGAGAGGCCTGCACACCGTGATGAAGAGTGGCCCTCACTTGCCGCAACTAGAGAAAGCCCTTGTACCGAAATGAAGACCCAACACAGCCAAAAATATATAAATAAATTTAAAAAAATAAAGAATTTAGATTTCCAAAATTTTCTTAGTTAAGAAATAACTATATACATATTATATGTAATATTTATATCTAGAAATAAATATAATTACTGTTTTTAAAATAGTATACAGTTTTTAAAAACAGTAAACATATTTCCTGTCATCTAGAGTGGAAATGACATCAGTCTAAGTAAATTCTATTTTCTCTTCCCTGTTGCGGTGGTAAATAGTTGTCTCTGCAGTGAAAGTTGCTCAATACACCACATTCACACACCTCATCCAAAGGGCCTGTCTTTTTGATTGTTTCATTTTTTCCTGTTAGAAAACTAGAATAATGTAATATTGAACATGGATTTACAGTCATGTGCGAACTTAACGTTTAGCTTATTTACATGTGAAATAGTTGGAATAAATAACATTCTTGCATTTTATGAAAATCTTGGGGTGTTTTGGTAATTTTTTGGTACTGGCTGCCAAAATGTTCACATATCTAAATAAATAATCAGCCTTTGACAGCTCTGGGGCCTTTCACTTGTAAGGTCTCCAAGGCTACCTTGAAAATAAAAGGCACGCTCCACATTTGACCTTCTTCTCTAGATTTGAAAGCATTTATTATCATTAGCAGAAATAAATGACTGATTCACAAATGAACTTGTGATGACCAGTAACATTTTGAAAAAAGTGGAAGTCAGACATTCTGGTTTCGAATCATCACAACTCTCCCTTCCTTGTACTGTAGAATCCCAGAGAACTTCTTAAACGTTCTGTGCCTGGTTTTAGTTGTAAAATGGCACCTACCTCATAGTTTACGAGGACAAAAGGAGATAAAGTACCTTTCACATACTCAATTTATAAAAATCCATCTTTAAAAATGGCTTTCAATTATTCAGCTTACTTAATAAATTGAATGTTTAGATTTTCTGTCTTACTTGCCCTCCCTGGCCCCCTTGGAGTGCTTTCTTTTAATACCCACTGTATAGTTGTCTGTCAACTCTTTCTATTACCTATGGCCTCAACTGTCAATTTAAAGAGCTTTTATTAATTTCTAATAAGGAGCTTTTGACTGAAAATATATTGTTTTACTGCTTCAGGTAACTTTTCTTTGAACAGGATGTCTTAACCTGGGGATCTACAGAGAGATTGTATTTCAGTGTAATTCATTTCCTTTGTAATTCTATGTATTTTATTTTATGCATTTTTTTAAGGTTTTTTTATTTTAAGTGCATTCTTTTTAAAAAATTAATTTATATTTTGGCTGCGTTGGGTCTTCGTTGCTATACGTGAGCTTTCTCTAGTTGTGGCGAGCGGGGGCTACTCTTCGTTGTGGTGTGTGGGCTTCTCATTGCGGTGGCTTCTCTTGTTGCGGAGCATGGGCTCTAGGCGTGCTGGCTTCAGTAGTTGTGGCATGTGGGCTCAGTAGTTGTGGCTCGCGGGCTCTAGAGCACAGACTCAGTAGTTGTGGCGCACGGGCTTAGTTGCTCCGTGGCATGTGGGATCTTCCCGGAGCAGGGCTTGAACCCGTGTCCCCCTGCATTGGCAGGCGGATTCTTAACCACTGCGCCACCAGGGAAGTCCCTTTTTTTAAGGCTTTTATTTGTTTTTATTAAGTCAGTGCCCAATTTATACTATTTTATGCATTTAAAAGCACTATCTCCACAGGCTTTACTTGACTATCAAAGAGGTTCATGGTACTAAAAAATTAAAAAGTTACAAATCCCTGATGGAAGAAGTTCCATTTTAGTAGAATATGATAAAGCCATGGTTGTTGGACTGCTAAGAGAAGTCATCTCTGTAAGATAACTCAGGACTATTGGATCCCACTAGAAATGACTCACCTATCAACAGGTAGGGCTGGTCCCCCCAACTTCAGAAAATTAAATAGTTCTCACCTTGGTTTTAGCTTCTTGACTTCTCCATTTCTAGAACCTTTGCAGGAAAAAAAATAGCCACCGTTTTTCTAATATACAGAGAATCTTCTCTGATACAATCAGAGGCAGCCATGTATGGTGGAAGGGACATAAGTATTGAAATCACAATTGTTTAGTCTTTCCAAGTTGCTGATTCTTCATCTATGATGTGGAAATAATAATATGCACATTACTGTGTTGAGGAAGGATTAAAGGAAAAAACTATGGACAGGGACTTCCCTGGGCACAGTGGTTAAGAATCCACCTGCCAATGCAGGGGACACGGGTTTGAGCCCTGGTCCGGAAAGATCCCATATGCCGTGGAGCAATTAAGCCCGTGTGCCACAGCTACTGAAGCCCACGCACCTAGAGCCCGTTCTCCACAATGAAGCAAAGCCCCCGCTTGCTGCAACTAGAGAAAGCCCACATGCAGCAACGAAGACCCAACACAGCCAGAAAAAAACTATGGACAGCACACAGCACACAGTGTCTGGTGCGCTGTGGTTACTGTATGGGCGTTAGTTTCTTTACTTACACCGAGAATCCAAAATGAACATTAAGTGAATTTAGAGCTGAGTCAGGGTAGAGGGCTGTGGAGCGTGGTGGAATTGAGAAATGTGGTTACTTTTCTTTTTAGAATCAGGTTGAGTGGGGAAAATTTCCTGAAAGAGATAGACTCTTTGGCAGAAAGAAAAGTAGGTTGCAGAATTTAGTTGCAGAAATAGTGTGTGAGTAAAATACAGACCGGAGAGTAGGAAAATTGAATTTGAAGTCCAGGCTTTGTGGAGACGAATGAATAAAGGGGAGTGTACGTGTCACTGAACTCATGCTTTTCCTTAAGTTACCTGTTTTCAGAGCAGTGGAATTTTTCATCAGAGATAAATATGAAAAGAAGAAATACTACGATAAAAATGCTATAGCTATTACAAATGTAAGTAAAATCTTCATCTCTATTGCCAACTCATGCTTGTTGAGTAGATCTGGAACTTTTAACATACGATACAGCTCTGTTTATTTATTGCGAAAATGTCCTAGTTACATACTTGAAAAATTTGAACATTGGAAGTTTTTGTCACATAATGTTAACTGAGCTTTCACAAAGCAGGACCCTTGATTCAGAAAGGAGCATATTCTATGCTAGAGTCTGATAACTGCTTAAATGGCATTTAATTAATTTTATGAAATTTGCAAAAAGATAAAGTCCCTAATTGAAAAATGGGGGAGAGATAATTATTTTTACTAGATTTGGGAAATGAACGAAAAAGGAAAATCTGTCTTCTTTTAAGGGCTTTGGTGGATCTGTCCAGATATAAGTTTATTAAAACATGGCATTTTAATTGGTTATTATCAAGTATTATCAAGTAATAGTTGAGACCTTACTGTAGTGATCCAAATATGTTATATCACTGATCCTTTTTAAGTTTTTCTTTCTGATTAAATTTTCCTATCCCAGTTAAATGCTGTTTAAGGCTAATTATCTTTAGTGCTGCAGTCATTTTTTAAGTCTTTGATTCCAAGATTAATAATAAAGCTATAAGCCAGTTAATTGTGTGGCTAATTTGTCTGTCACGCAATTTAGAGACAATAATTTCCTCTCATTTTGCATATAAGCTGGTTTTCCTTTTCAGTCCATATGGAGAAGCAGTATACTAAAAAATTCAACCAAATACTAACAAAGTAAGGATATTGTAATACTTGGTCTCTGACCATTAAAAAAAATCTTTTAAAACAATGTTTAAAGTATGATTAATGTATACTTTGGAGCAAAGGTACCCTTGATAGAGTTTAGGCTGCATTTACAGTGGGTGTAGGAGAGGACATCTCTTGAAAGATCAGTAAAAATTGACAATATTGAGAGTGATGCTTATCACATC
Organism: Neophocaena asiaeorientalis asiaeorientalis; assembly: GCF_003031525.2. Taxonomy (NCBI): domain Eukaryota; kingdom Metazoa; phylum Chordata; class Mammalia; order Artiodactyla; family Phocoenidae; genus Neophocaena; species Neophocaena asiaeorientalis. Next base: position 4,460,379 of record NW_020175674.1, on the reverse strand, counting down.
CATGAAATTAAGTTTACTTACAGCATTGTGGGGGAAAAAGGACAAACTTTAAAGCATAAGTAATATATTTTCATATGAAATTCTAAGAAATCATTTTAAAATACAGGGTGTGTAAACCAGGGTGGGAGTTTTGGTGGCCACCTTAGAATTCTTCCGCCACGGGGACACAGAATGAGTCTGCCCTGCTTGGTATTCCTTAGTGATGAGTGATAGGGGACATTTGAAAAACTGAGTACAGAAATTGTCCTGTCTGTCCGCCCCTCACTCCCCGTAAGTAGTGGTGCAACACAGCTGGCAACACCGATCAGGTGAGTTCTTAGGAGATCTAGCAGGTGTTGAGCAGATGAGGTTGAGCTCTGCCATGTTGTTTGCCCTTTTCCAGCAGCAACTTTTCTCTGTTCCCCTCTCCCCCCTCGCTCTTCCTCTTCTCCCCTCTCCCCCGCCTCTTCTTTCCCTCCCCACCACCCCCTCGCTTCCCCCACCACACACTTCCATCCTCACGTGATTCATTTGCTGTTATAATCATCAAAAAGAAAATCTGTTGCACCAGGAAAATGTATAGGTAACCCTAACTATTTAATCCTTACCCCTGACTGGCTCAGTTTTGTCTTGGAAAGACAGCTAATAGTTGTTGGGAGTTGGCAGCTTTAAAATGAGCACTCACTTGTTCTTGTTTCAGTTTATCTTACATATTTCTTGCCTCCTTTGCCACTTCTCATCCCTCACAAGTAACCTCTTGAACTCAGTTTGAGTACATGCTTGAGTTTGCATCACACAAAGGTTTTAATTCTCCAGTCTGAATTTCACATGAAATTACTGTTCCAATCAGTTGCCATATAATTGAGTATTATATAAAAGTTTAAAAACAGGAAAACTTTCACTTATTTTGTTTTATATGTGTGTATCTATATATGTATATACACACATATATGTATAAAGACTAGTATTTAGTACAACAAAAGTAAAATTAAATCCGTTATTTCAACTTAGAAATTGTGGAAACAATGTTTCTGTACTGTATTATAATAAAAGAGCTAGCACTAGTAATTTCATTAAGCTCTGTTTACAGTTAACTGGTGATTATATAATTCATTAATATAAATGAGCAATAATTTTAAGACAGTGTGAATTGCAATAAATTTTAAGATGTCCTTCCTGATAGGGATGAGAAACTTAGACGATGAATGATCAGGTGGTGATTTAAGATTACCCTGAAATAGCAGTTTCACGTTGGGCTTTTGTTGTTGTTGTTACTTCTTCTTGTTACAGTTTTAGTTTCCTCTTCTGTGGAATAGGGATGATCACGGCATCCACTTTTGACAGTATTCTTAAGGAAGTTAAATAAGGTAGGGCCCGCTGCATTTCTGTTGCGTGCCTGGCACAGGAGCCCTTAACACATCCGGAGCTCCTGGGAGGAGCGCCTGGTGGGGAGGGAGGGGCACCTGGCAGGGAGGGAGGGGGGCAGGAGCAAAGGGGCCCAAGCGCAGGGGCGGGTGGGGCTAGAAACCACGGGGCTCACACGCCGCCCAGAGGCATATCTCATTGGCACCACTGACTTGAGTTCTGTCGGATTAATACTGCCACATTTCAGTCAGCCTTTTTTAAATTATGGGCTGCCAGGCGACTGATGTGGCAGTTATAGGACTTCTATTTGAAATTTCTCCAGAATTCTGCATTTCTTAGTGACTTATCCAATGATTTTAAAGTTAGCATATTAAAATTCAGGCTTCTTCTACATATCTGGTGGCTATGGTTACTTAGTTAAGCTGTCAAAAAGTCTTTTCACTCTCCTACTGATGAGTTTAATCCATGGTTTCTTTTGTATGACTTTAGTTCAGTAAATGTATTTTCAGCTTTTGTACCTAACACATACCATGGAAGGTAATTTGCTTTGGAAACTATATTTTTTAAATGATTTCTCAACTCCTGAAAAAGTAAAGCTTCACAGTGTATTGAAAGGTCATGAGATAGCCCATTTGAGAACTGCCGTGATCAAATCTTCACTTGGAAAATATATTCAAGAATTTCCAAAATGGGTTTGAAGTGATGTATTGCTTACAGTTAATCCATAAGGTATTTTTCAGCATCTTGAAGCACCAGATTTTTATTATAACATTATTCTGTCAAAAAGCGTGAGAGTAAAAAAAAAATCATCAAGAAAATAATGTGATCTTTCCTTGAAAAGATAGATGAGCATTTTGCCTTACTACCTTCAACTAATTGTACTGGTATTTTTAGAATACTTGATACTTTTTCACCTTATCCTGGAACATGGTAGTTCGAAACCTGTTTTACCAGGTCAGTTTTCCTTCTGCAGTAGGTGCGTTTGTACACTTGGATTGCTCTGGGAGTTTCTTCGGTGGTGGCCTAGAGAAGAACCTCTGGTCTTAAGAATAATTGAAGGGAGGACGTTAGCTCCTATTCCCGAAGGAGATCTTTACTGAGTTCCCACTGCGTGTTCTCTCATGGCTGGGGGTGGGGGAGAGAAGGGTGGGGAATAGAGGGACAGTAAAGCATGACGACTGCCTTTGCCAGCACCACCAATTCCCAATGCCATTTTCAAGGTCAAAGTCTTGTCCCCTCTCTCTATAAAAGTACTGGAATCCAGTGAAATGGAATTATCATCTAGTTACAAAATAAATTCTGAATTTGACAATGAGTGTATTGGGTTGGCCAAAAGTGCCTTCAGTTTTTAAGTAAAAGTAAAAGACACATTTTTCATTTTCACCAAGAACTTTATTGAACAACGTATTCACCCTTCTGTTCCACTACCTTCTGCCATTTTTCAGGCAACTTCATAATTCCATCTTCCCAAAACTTTTTATCTTTTTGAGCAAAGAACTGTTCCAGATGCCTTTTACAGTCTTCCAGGGAATTGATTTTTTCCATTAAGAGAATTTTGTAAAGACCGAAATAAATGGAAATCCGAAGGTTCAATGTCTGGTGAATACAGTGGATGAATCAGAACTTCCTAGCCAAGCTGTAACAGTTTTTGCCTGGTCATCAAAGAGACATGGTCTTGTGTTATCCTGGTGGAAGATTATGCGTTTTCTGTTGACTAATTCTGGACGCTTTTCATCGAGTGCTGCTTTCAGTTGGTCTCATTGGGAGCCGTTGGAATTAACCTTTTGATTTTCCGGAAGGAGCTCATAATAGAGGACTCCCTTCCAATCCCACCATATACACAACATCACCTTCTTTGGATGAAGACCGGCCTTTGATGTGGTTGGTGGTGGTTCATTTCCCTTGCCCCACGCTCTCTTCCGTTCCACATTATTGTACAGTATCCACTTTTTATCGCCCATCACAATTTGTTTTAAAAACGGAACATTTTCATTACGTTTCAATAGGGAATGGCACACAGAAATATGGTCAAGAAGGTTTTCTTCCATTAACACGTGGAACCCAATCCTCAAAGCGATGAACATAACCAAGCTGGTGCAGATGATTTTCAACGCTTGATTTGGATATTTTGAGTATGTCGGCTGTCTCCCGCTTGGTGTAATGTTGGTTGTTCTCAGTTAATGTCTCGATTTGATCGCTGTCAACTTCAACTGGTCCACCCAACCGCGGAGCATCGTCCAGCGAGAAATCTCCAGCATGAAATTTCACAAACCACTTTTGACATGTTCAGTCAGTCACAGCACCTTCTCCACACACTGCACAAATCTTTTTTTGTGTTTCAGTTGCGTTTTCACCTTTCTTGAAATAATAAAGCATAATGTGCCGAAAAGGATGCTTTTTTTCTTCCATCTTCAGTATTAAGATGGTTACGCAAAAGTTCACCAATTTTGATGTTTTTTTAAATGCACACTGATGTGACAGCTGTCACAGTACAGTCTAACAAAATTGTTTTGAATGAAGTTAAAGACAGCTAAGTGCTACTAGAGCCATCTTGCAGAAAAAACTGAACGAATCTTTTGGCCACTTACATGAGATTTCAGAGAAGTATGTGAGCAAGCCAGTGCACTTTCAGAGCACAGTGAGAACTGCTGATGTGGAGCCTCCTTTTGGTTGTGCCTCTGAGATGCTCTCATCCTCCTGTTTCCTTTTTGTCAATTAAAAAAAATTTATTGAGACCTGTTGAATGTCACATGCTGGAGATGGTGAACAGAAGAGAAACAACGTCTGTCTCAGAGAACTTCAGATGAACGAAGAATACCGATAAGGAATTGCCTCTGTACTGGACATCACATGATCATGTCTGCCAGAGGGAAGCGTTGTAGGAGACTGGAGGATGAAGGGACACTTCCTGGAGGAGGCCATGTCAGGACGGGTGGGACCCGCTGGGAGCATGGGTGCTTCCAGCAGAGGAAGAAGCCGGAGCAGAGACCCCTGGAGGCTGGGGCGGAGACTGGAGCGCTGGCACCAGAGGAGTCGCGTGTGGCTAGATGCCTGGTCGCAGGTCAGGGAAGGCGGGGACAGGCAGAGGACCTGTGGTCTGGTTAAGGGGTTTAGACTCTGGCCTTGTATAATGTGTGTGAACTGTTCAAGCCTCCTAAGTAGGGCTAGGTGCTGATCACCTTTGCATCTGCTATCGTCACAGTTTGTAGAAGAGCAAGACCTGGGCAAGGCGACCCGTGAGGAGTGCTCATCCAGGCGCTGGAGGCTGGCGGGTCACTGCTGGTGGTCAGTGCAGGGGTGGTGGGCAGCACTTGTAGAGAATTGGAAGGAACACACGAGCGCCTGGTTTTTCTTGCCTCTGCGTTTTTTTCTCCCCCCCCCCCACCTGCCTTTTGCTTCTCCCCCATCTCTCTGTTCTGTCGTCTCTTGCTTCCAGCTGAAGCAAGACGTGTAGACTCTAGTTCTTCATTCTTTGCTCGCATGATGGGGCTTGCCCCGCTCATCGACTTTTTAAAAAACCAATGTTACTGAGGTAGAATTTACATACAATGCAAGGCAGACAGTTTAAGTTATAGTTCAATGAGTTTTGGAAAATACTCTATGTAACCACGACCACAGTCGATTGGCACATAGACCCTTTCCTTCTCTCCAGAAGGTTGCTTTGTGCCCCTGGCCTCCCACCCCTGGCCCAGGTAGCCGCTGATCTGCTCTTTATCACGGTAGATTGTACTTGTCTCTGCTGGAGCTTCATATGAATGGTATCATACCCTGTTTACTCTTTGATGTCTGGGTTCTTTCAGCATGTTTCTGAAATTCACCCCGATTTCACGTGTACTATTAGACCATCTGTTTTTTATTGGCTGATAGTAGTTTGACTTATGGGTACACCAGTCTGTTCACATTCACCTGTGGATTTGTCCATTGACTTTTCAGATGTGTTTCCTACTGAACAAGCATCTCTGTTTTTTCCTAGCTGGAACTTAGTATTAATGCTTTTTTATTTTTGCATTAAAATGCTTTGTTAAATGACTGAGATTTATTGAATAGTCTTATGTTGTTCCTTCTGAATTTTAAAAGTGGCCAAATCAGTTTATCATCCTCTGGAAAGGAGAACAAGCACTTTTACAGGGAATTATGTTGACTTAGTAACACTCGACATATTAAGTGTCCCTATTCCTCTCTTACATTTTTATGTTCAGCTTTTACATGAATTTGGGCAAAAATGGTCTTTATGATACAGGTTATTATCTTAAGTGATTTTATGTGCTTTTTCTAATCTCTTGTTTTCTACATAGCTCTAGCAAGTAAATGTCCAGTGGGATAAACCAGCTTTGAAGCTATGCTTTAAGGCACGGTTTGTCTTTTTTAATATTTTCTTCTACATGTAATTTCAGTCAGTAGTTACTGAATGACTAGTTTGCATACTTTTAGCAGAGCTAACAGTGTGCCAGGGGAAAACGCCCCTAAAGATTATGGGCTTGGGTTGTGAGTCAAGAATTGCAGCTGTAACTAACTCAGTAACAAGCAGATTCGAATGAGGACTTGTCATCTCACACTGTTATTTTGACATTGCATAATGACCTTTCTATAATCGCACCTTTTATTTTTAAAGATTCCTCGTAGGCACTGTTGGTATGATAGGGCAATATAGAGATGTCAGTTTTATGGCTCCAAAGATCTACTACGTATTTTGTAAACGTATTTCAGTTATATTTTGGCAGTAAAGAGGGCAGGAAGATAACGCTTACTTTAAAGTGATGAACCACGCATGTAGGAATTGGGTAGGAAGATGTGTGAAAAGGCTTTTGGACGAAATTGTCTCCACGTATAAATTGCCTTTGCTGCATCTGTAACTGTCTCATAGTGCTTTGGGGTGATTCAGCCAGGGCAGCCCTGGAGATGGTGTCTGTGTGCACGGAGCTTAAAGAAGGAAGTGTAGGAGTGGCTTCACGATAAGTCTTGTTTGCTGCTCAGCTGTTATGCTCCATTAATCCACTCTTTTTTCTCCCATCCTTCTTTCTGTTTTCTTAAACAGTTGATTAAAACTTGAGCTGACTTTTACTGTTTCAGCTCTGTGTTATTTCCCATTCTTGAAGCAGTTACGGTCCGTAAGAACGAGAACTCGCTCGTGCTCTCCGAGGGGCCACTTGGAACGGTGTGTCTTCGCTTCAGAGCACGAGCACCTTGGCAGTAGCACTGACGGAAAGGGAACCACCAGTGATGCTTAGTTGTTCTTCACGTACTTTGTGGGGGGATGATCTTGTCTGAGTGCATTTTATATTTATGTCATAGTGAAATCCATTTTAAATTGTACACTCTTCTGTAGTAAGTACTTTTACTTATAGAAATTCCACATGGAAGCATTTAGAAAGCAAGACTTTTCTCTTGATGCATTATTTTCATTTAACATATTTCTGAGTGCTTCTGTATCTCTGAAATACACGAGTGTGTGTTTCTTTCCTGTGCCTATAATTCTGATTGTCTTCTTTTTGTTTTTTTCTCCTGACTTTCCATCTGCATTCCACAGATTTCCTCCTCTGATGCTCCTCTTCAGCCTTTGGTATCCTCTCCTTCTCTACAAGCTGCTGTTGAGAAGAACAAATTGGAGGTATGGTAGTGTTTTAGCTATAGCCTCATTCCATAGCGCTCGGTGGTAAATGTGCCATCGTTTGGGATGCTGTAATAGTTGTTTATGTCTTGAATGGTCGCCAGTATTAAAAATGTTAAATACAACAAGAATACTTTTCTGTGCCACAGGTAGGATCACAGGGTTTTAATCTGCATTTAATTTCAGAAGGACTAATTTATTGTTACCGTAGATATATCTCAGCATTTAATAAGCAATTCGTTTTTGGTTGTTTCCATTACCACCTACGGTTAAAGGAGCTTTTCTGTAGTTGCTCTTGAATCCTTTGATTTATTTGGAAGGTTTTTGGTTAAAAATGTTTTCTTTCTGTTATTATAAGCACTTGAAGAAAGTTAATGTCAAGTTTCTTTTTTTAAGCAATAGTATCCATCACATAGATAAAACGTAGGCGTGTAGAATCATCAGCGATGATTGTTGGAGTGTGTGTGGGGTAGGGGTGGTTAGGACGCACGGTACTACCATTATGGATTTGTAAAGTCATGCCTACCAATATTTGAAGGTTTTTAATTTTTTTGACTGTGTATCTTTTTGTTGTTCTCATCCTGACCTTAGTGAATTAGTTTGAGACGTCCTTTCAACTCACACTGTTTCTGTGTCTCCTCCTTGATAAATGGAGTGCTTGACACGGGGGATACAAAGGTAAACAAGGTGTGTCTCTCTGCCCTGGAGCAGCTTCCATCTAACAGAGGAAAACAGAGAACTTTACAGAGGTTTCTAGCGCGGCTGAACGTGTGCTGCGATTTGCCATGTGCTCACGGTGCTGCTCTGAGCGCAGCAGGGGTCCTTCTGATGCGTCTTACACTCTTCATAAACATTAGCTGTGAGGACTAGGGCACAGTGCAAGCAGAGAAAGCATCTTGTGGAGAAAAGCCCGTGGGCAGAGCGGGATGACTAGGGATTTGCGGGGAGAAGGGCGTGGCTGGGACACGCGTGGGCCGGGGAGAGAAGCGGAGAGGAGGCTTCCTGTGAGCCTGCTGGCGTGTTTGGCCTTCGTCTTGAAGGCCCTGGCACTTCGATGAGTTTCAGGGGCAGAAGGAGTATTCAGGTCATAGTACTCTGCTTCACTGTCTCCGGAGAGCCAACTTCGTGCGGATGGGTGCGGAAAGGCTTGAGGACCTGTTGCACTGGTCCATGAATAAATGGTGGGCGGGGTGCTAAAGTGGAGACAGAGGGAGTGAAATGGCGAGCGCAGCTGTCAGAGATCTCGAGAAGGTCGAGCCTGTGGGGTTTGTGATCAGTGGGCTGGGGAGGCGCTTTGGGAGCGTGGATGGCTCCTGGCTTCGGGCCCGAGCACCTCAGTAGATGACGGCGCTGCCCAGTGAGAAGGGATCCGGGCTGAGCGGGTATGAGGAGAGAGCAGGGAGGGCGGGACTAAATGCTGGGTGTGTTGCGTGTGAGGTGACGGCGGGACGTCTGGGTATCTGGTCAGGGCTTGGATGCACAGGTCCATAGGCCAGAGGAGAGATCCGGGTCGGAGAAGGGGGGAGGGGGCGGCAGCCCGGGGAGAGCCATGAGAGTGGAAAGCTGGGTGCACTGAAGAGTTAGCAGAGCGAGGGGAGGTCCCCGGGACAGTGGGGGACAGTTTGGAGCAAGAAGGGCATGGTTGGAGGTGAACAGGCTTTAGAGGTCAAAGTGTTGTAGGGGTCAGAGGTCAGCAGGCAGGCCCAGGGAAGAAGCACCGCAGGAGGGCGGAGGTGGCCTCGAGGAGGTGGAAGGATGGCAGCGACACTTGGTCCAGAGGGTGGAAGCCCTCAGTTTCCGTGTCTGTGCTGTGTGGTGCCTGCTGCCAGGTCCTAGAAAGCAGGGGTCTGATCCAGCCGAGCACTAATCATCGTGCCTGATAGCATTTAGACACTGGGGAGCCCCACAGGAGAGTCCACTAGAATGTCTCTTCGTGCTTTCTTTTTCTTACCCTTTTAAAATTTCTATGTATGTTTTGTAATGTGTATAATATAGTGCTATATGTGCTTTATAAATATATACGTACATGTGGTAGAGTATATATGCTCCCAACTTTTTAAGATAAGAGTGCATAAAAAATTTGAGACCGTATCTTTAATTAAATCACTCAAGTGTAGTTTGATTATAATGAACCCAAGATGTACTTCTCTCTGTCTTGTAGGACGTGAACATTCATTCCAGTTTTCTTTTGCAGGAGGTCTCCTGTTTCACTATATTGTTTGGATATATAGTAACCAAGTTTCAGGAACTACTGTTTTACAATACCAAACACCACTGTGTTTTATTCTTGATGAGAAAATAGTTTAAAGCAACTTAGCTTCTCACAGTACTCTTTGATCTTTCAGCAGCTTTTGATTCTAAAGATGGGGGTCATCTGTCGGTCAAACTGTATGATCTGCGTTTAGAGCCCATGTTTTTTTTTTGTTTTTTTTTTTTGCGGTACGCGGGCCTCTCCCAGCTGTGGCCTCTCCCGTTGCGGAGCACAGGCTCCAGACGCGCAGGCTCAGCGGCCATGGCTCACGGGCCCAGCCGCTCCGTGGCACGTGGGATCTTCCCGGACCGGGGCACGAATCCGTGTCCCTTGCATCGGCAGGCGGACTCTCAACCACTGCGCCACCAGGGAAGCCCTAGAGCCCATGTTTTTTTTTGTTTTTTTTTGCGGTACGCGGGCCTCTCCCAGCTGTGGCCTCTCCCGTTGCGGAGCACAGGCTCCAGACGCGCAGGCTCAGCGGCCATGGCTCACGGGCCCAGCCGCTCCGTGGCACGTGGGATCTTCCCGGACCGGGGCACGAATCCGTGTCCCTTGCATCGGCAGGCGGACTCTCAACCACTGCGCCACCAGGGAAGCCCTAGAGCCCATGTTTTTTTTTGTTTTTTTTTGCGGTACGCGGGCCTCTCCCAGCTGTGGCCTCTCCCGTTGCGGAGCACAGGCTCCAGACGCGCAGGCTCAGCGGCCATGGCTCACGGGCCCAGCCGCTCCGTGGCACGTGGGATCTTCCCGGACCGGGGCACGAATCCGTGTCCCTTGCATCGGCAGGCGGACTCTCAACCACTGCGCCACCAGGGAAGCCCTAGAGCCCATGTTTTTTTTTGTTTTTTTTTGCGGTACGCGGGCCTCTCCCAGCTGTGGCCTCTCCCGTTGCGGAGCACAGGCTCCAGACGCGCAGGCTCAGCGGCCATGGCTCACGGGCCCAGCCGCTCCGTGGCACGTGGGATCTTCCCGGACCGGGGCACGAATCCGTGTCCCTTGCATCGGCAGGCGGACTCTCAACCACTGCGCCACCAGGGAAGCCCTAGAGCCCATGTTTTTTTTTGTTTTTTTTTGCGGTACGCGGGCCTCTCCCAGCTGTGGCCTCTCCCGTTGCGGAGCACAGGCTCCAGACGCGCAGGCTCAGCGGCCATGGCTCACGGGCCCAGCCGCTCCGTGGCACGTGGGATCTTCCCGGACCGGGGCACGAATCCGTGTCCCTTGCATCGGCAGGCGGACTCTCAACCACTGCGCCACCAGGGAAGCCCTAGAGCCCATGTTTTTACTTCAAAGCCTGTGTTCTAAAACCACTGCTGGCATCAGTAGATTACAGCCATATTTTGACAGCTGAAATTCCAGTGTTTAAGAGCATCTCCCTCTGTTAAACATAGCTAACTAATTTATTTTATTGTTGGTGATTTCAGATGTGCCCACCAATCATAGCGATTAGAAAGACTGGCTTCTCCCCCATCTCCTGACGGTGACTTCCGTGAGAAATAACTGAGAGCTCTGAGCAGTTGCAGAACCGTTATCCCCAGCATAGTAGTGAGAATGATCAACCACATTGCCTTCCTCCCTAAACTTGACTAATATCTGGAAAGCATTTTGCAATATATGAAGGATTTTTGCACATCTTGTTTATTCTTCACTTACACACTGGCAGTGATACTGCTTACCTCATACGGTTGTTGTGAGGCTTTAAATGAGTCACATGGTGTCTGGCACATGGGAAGAGCCCAGTAAGTGTTAGCTGTCCCCATGGGGAAGAAAAACTGCATAGACGGCAGCCCTCCGCTGGGCGGCAGGAAGCACTGACGCTCGACAGTCTGGGCCCTGCAGCTGCTCGGCCCTATTACGATTAGCTCTGTGTGTTACCTTCCTGAGATTTTGTTTCTCCATTTGTAAAATGACAATAATGACTTTTTCCCCAGACATCACTGTAAAAATTAAGTTAGACAATAAGGTGCTTATCACAGTGCCTGGCCCATAGGACCTTTAGTTATATCTCTTACATTATGGCCTAGGAATTGCCGGTGTTGGCTTTCTTGATTTACAAATAGCAAAAATTCTACTCTTGAGAGGTGGTGTCAAACACCCTTTTAAAGGCACAGGTGCAAATGCGACCTCTAGGCATTTTGACTAAGTTTCATGTGTTTATTATTCTGCCTTTTCTAGGTTCACCAGTTTATCTTTCATGTTTGCTGCCAGGAAACTAGGTCAGCACTCAGTTGCAGTATCACCCAGTTCTAGGTTTCTAGGCATCTTTTCCCTCTACATGCCTTATGAATGCTCTTTGTTTAATCTTTGCTTCATTTTCCTTTTTTTAGCATCTTTATGGACCTTAAGTTTTTATTATTCTATCCTATTTCAACCTTCTTGGAAATTGTGAACATTATAATACCATTATAGTTTATCTAGACTGGGTTGGATTAAATATGCCAACTAGTCAGCTGGCTCTGGTCCCCAAGCACTATCTCCAGCATTCTTTTCGTGAGAAAATTATTGTATTTGCACTTCTAAAAATCACAACGCTGTGGTAACAGACTGAAAATGTTTTGTGTTATTTTAAAAAATTAAAGTGTTTTTACCCTTTTCTCCTCATGTTTACATGTTGTAATTGGTCTTCATCTGTGTGATAAAGAATTCTGTTCCATCAGTTAGTTTGCTTTTTCTTTGTATTCAAATTTCAACTTTATGACTGCTGTTAGAAAGCCTGACCTTATGTAAAGATGCAGTGAGAATTTATTGAATAGAGGTCTCATTTCTTTAAAACAAACTCTAAAATATCAAAGAAGTTCTAAATTGTCTCACTTCTGTATTTCTTTTTTAGAAAAGTTATTCTTTATTGTGTTATCAACATACTCAATGAGAGTATGAATTTGCTGTGCTTACTTTTACATCTCAGTATCACTGGATATTGTCATCATTGAATATTTATTTGTACCCTTTTCAAATGATGACTCAAACTAATAAAATAAAAATGTGTTAAGAGCTAACATATTTAAAAAAGTAAACTTATCAAAACTTTCGGCTATGTTTTAGAAAGAAAAAGAAAAAAAAAAGGAAGAGAAAAAGAGAGAAAAGGAGCCAGAAAAGCCTGCAAAACCTCTTACAACTGAAAAGGTAAAATTTCTTCTTCTTTTTTTTAATCTACAAAGATTACGACCTTATTTGTATAGTTATATATGAATGACTTTTGGGGTATTCATGATATGCAAATAATCATTCTTTCAACAAGTATTTGTGGCATGAATACTGTGTGCTAAGCATGTCCGTCTGGCTTGTCCTGTATGATTTGTAATCGGCTACATATGTGTGGGTGTAGATTCATGTGAGTTCCTCAAGGGCAAGTATTATTCCTGACATAAAGAAGTGGTGGTTTTAGCTTCATGCACGATCAGACTTCAGCAAAAGTTGAGAGGATGCGGAGACATACCTGCAGGGGCCTTCAGAAAAGACTCCATGCTGAAGGTAGCACTTGAGCTGGGTTTTGAAGTGTAGGTAGGAAGGATTAAAGTGTGAGGCAGGAGTGTATCCTGTGGAGAGAATGTTGAGGACATGGAAACTGGAGATAGACAAAGTATGTTTTAGAAAAATAAATGAGTAGTGGAGTTTGAAGAAAGATCTATGTCTGTGTGTAGAAAGTAGTGGAAAATAAGACCAGAATGGTAGATTGAGCTCAAATTGTAGGGGAGCTTAAGGTCCAGATTGATTCTTTTTTGAAGGAAAGGCTGTGGCAGCATTTAATTCAGAAGGGTTCTACTGGAAGATTATTTTGCAGTGATAAGCAGGATAGAAGTGATCAGGCCTACTAGAGGTAGAGAGAACATTAGATTTCTGTCAAGCGCTTGGTTAAATAATCATGGTGGCTTGGCTTGAATGCATTTCCTCGTATAAGAATGGAAGCACAGTAAGGGACTTGTCAGTAAAGGGAGCATCCTTGATTTTAACTGTTGAAATTTTAATAATCAACTTTATGGAGGCATCAGTTACATACTACAAAGTGCATCCATTTAAAGTGTGCGAGTCAGTATTTACTGGTTCTTTTCCCATCATGTTTATTAGAACAGTCTCTACCTTCAGAGAGTTATAAACATGCCTTCTGCATTTAAGATGTGCTAAGTATCCCAAGGCTCCTTAGTCCTTTATGTAGCAACCAAACACGTCCACCATCTGCCCCTTGACCCCCCTCCTAGCAGTCGACCCCCGTCCTTCATATCGGGCAGACTTGCGTCTTGCCCCCTGAGCACACTTGCCATCCCTCTGGGCACTGAGCTGCCTGGCCAAGGATGTCCTTTGCTCTCCGCACCTCTTATCTAGGCTTACTCGTTCCTCCTCGTCCATCCAGCCCCTCTAACACCCCAGCCTCATAGGCTGTCTCCCTTCCTCAAAGTTCTGGTGACATTGTCCTACATTTGACTTTATTACTTCCTGCCTCATATTATTGTTTGATTGTGTTGTTAGATAAATTTCTTTGTCTAACACAGATGCACCCATGTTTATGTTCTGTTTCCTGAGATTAGGTATCAATCAGGTGGGGACTAATAAGTCTTAGGTTTCTTTGTATTTCTGACAGTTTCTTGTGTGTATCAGATGTTTAGGATAAATACATGTACATTGATTTGTTGATGTTTTCCATCTCATAATTCCTGTTAATGTTTTGATCCCAAGGTCATGCAGAACAATAAATTGCAATTTATTTCTGAATAATTTGTTAAATACTGAAGACTTGCTAAGTGGAATTCTTTGAGATATTTTTTGAAGTACTTTTCAGTTAAAGTTAGTTTTTTTGACTATCACTAATTGTTTTAACAATTGTTTACTGAATTAGATTCTTACCTTTCACGAAATTAAATTTAGATGTTAAGTATTATAAAACTTTCTAAAAGGAGTGATTAAGTTGGTAATTATAGCCTGATTACTTAAATGGCTTTAATTCTGCTCTGGAAACTTTCTCTTCAGCATGCACCGGTAAGAAGCTGTAAGTGAAATCTCTTACAATTTCCTATTTGATTACAAAGGAACTTAAAAATCATTAGTAGGTTTTATCTTTTATTTCCAAAAGTTGAAAGTATCAGAGTTTATATAATGCCTTATTGTTGTACTTGGCAAGATGTAAAATTTAACCACTTTTAAAACATCATATATTTATTTTTTCTCTTAAAAAATATTTACCATCCAAATACAGTGAGCATTTGATGTAGTGACCATGTGTGTTTCATGGTCTTGCATGTAAACACTTGCTTTCTGTTGCCTGCTGTGGAGAGGGGCCGCCAGGGTTACCTGGGAACAGTCTCTGGATTGGGAGCTTGAGAAGAGCAGTTCAGGGCGTGTGAACAGCGAGGAATCCAGCAATTTTCCGTTACCATTTCCCTTTGGTACTTAGGTTTTGTGTGGTTTTTTTGTTTTGTCTTTTTTTAAATAAATTTATTTGGTTGCACCGGCTCTTAGTTGTGGCAGGTGGGCTCCTTAGATGCAGCACACGGGCTCAGTTGCTCCGCCGCATGTGGGATCTTCCTAGACCAGGGATCGAACTCATGTTCCCTGCATTGGCAGGCGGATTCTTTATCCACTGCGCCACCACGGAAGTCCGGTACTTAGGCTTTAAATAAACCCAGTTCATACTTCATCTGTTATTCTTGCTCGCCCTGCAGAGGTCAGGACTCCTGTTGCCAATGGTGGGAACCTTGCGGAAGGAATAACCACCCAGAGGGGAAAGCTTTAGTTCCTGTCAGAATTTCGTGGTCAGGATATTGTAGGTTATATAAGGAGGAAGATAAATTTACAAGCGTAACAGTGGGGAGACTGAAAGAACAATAGCACAAGCAGGCTTTACTTCATTCACGTTAGGCGTTTTTCTTTGTGTTCTCCCTGAGCTGATGTTTTCAGGGGGCATGTATAATCTAGAGGAGAAATTAGCAGTAATAGCAGTGAAAATCATAGCAATAGTAGTCAGAATATCATTCTCGTAAGTAGGTAAGAGTTGGCTTTGTTGGCTGTCTGGTATCTGCCAGGAGCTGGGCTGGTGTACAGCTTGCATGCACACTTGTGCATGTACACTTACATGTGAAGTGACCAGCCACGTATTCACCACCTAGTCAGGAAACAGAACATGGCTGCTGCCCAGAAGCTGCCCTCCCCAGCTCTTCCTAATTAAATCACTTCTCTTCTCCCAGAGATAGTCATTTCCTTGTATTTTAGAAATAGATTTACCTTCTCTGTGTGTGTTTCTAAATAATAGAAATATTACTTAGAAAATACTGTTTTTCTCTGTTTTTTGAACATACAAATGAAATGATGCCACAAATATTCTTTTGTGTTTTGCTTTTTTCAGTCAACATTGTTTTTGTAAGGGTTAATCATGATCTGTATAGATACAGTTTACTCAGTTAATTGTTGTGTAGTATTCCATTATTTATATGTTCCTTACTTTATGCATCCCATCGTTGATAAACACTTGGATTATATCCAGGCTTTAGCTGTTATAAATAGTGCTGCTTTAAACACTTTTGTACATGCACCTAAGTATGTATTTCTTTAGGATGTACTTAGGAGTGGACTTGTTGGGTCACAAAGTATCTGTATCTTGAACTTTACAACATAGCGTCAAACTGTTTTCCAATGTGTATACCAAATGTATTCTGGTCACACTACATTCTTTACAACATTTGGTATTGTCAGAGGTATTATTACTTGCCGTCTGATGGGTATATAAGGATACCTCATTGTATTTTACATGTCCATTTCTTATATTACTAATGAGGCCCAGTGCCCGTGTCATATGTTTATTGCCCATTTGGAATCCCCCTTTTGGAGTTCTGACTCAGATCTCTTGCCTATTGTTAAATTGGATGGCTTAACCTTTCCCTTATTGATTTGTAACAATCTACACACACACTTACACACATATATAGAGGAAACTAGTCCTTTTCCAGTTACGGGTTTGTAAATATCTTATCTCTGTGGTTAATTTTATTGCTCTTTTTATTTCTGGTTTGTGAATCAGTGATCGAGGGCATCCTTGTCTTGTTCCTGACGTCAGAGGGAAAGCTGTATGTGTTATCTTAATTCCTTACAAAAACTACAGTTATTGTTTAGTTAGAGAATTTATGGAGTCTGGTTTGGAAAAATAGATTTTATTTCTTTTTTAAAGGCTAAACTCCATCTCGTGTCTCTATGTGTTTAAAAGAATGATGCTTGATAGGTGTTATTTTTTCCCAGGACACTTGTTCTGAGTCCACTTGCAATTAAAGCCATTAGTATGGTTCTTGACACACAGCAGTGAGTTAATAAATGATTACTTACAAGTATGTTAATTGGGGGGTTGGAAGGAACCTTACCTCTCTTATTTTATAAAAAAATTAACTAAACCCTAGAAGGATTCTGAGTCACCGAAAAGTGACTTGCTCAGTGCTAACAGTTGGTGACAGCTCAGGGATTTGAACCCATGTCTTCTTCTGATTTAAGTCCCGCGTTGTGTGTATGTGTGTTTCGATTTGACATATGTCTTCAGTTTCCTTTCTTGATGCAATTTTTAGTCCTTTTGTACATTCTACATCATTTTATAATGAACAGTCCAGAGCTCTCTAAAAAAGAACAGTGTGTTTATATACAACGCCATCCCATACTGTCCTAACTAGTGAATTCATAATTTTTACTGATTTGTTAAGCATCCAGTAGGGACTTCTTCATTCTTTAAATACACTTGCTTTCCCTGAGCAGTCTACCGCTTTGCTTAAATTATATTTTGTACCTAGGTCTCCCTAAGGTTTACGTTTTGTGTTGTGTGAGCATCTGTTGCCAGTGGGGTTAGCTGGAACCAGGCTTACTTTCTTTTCTGAGAGGAGAAAGGTAAAACCTAAAAATTTAATGAATCAAGTGATTAATAGGGCAGATGCTTTTGACACTTAAATAGATGTCTCTCTGCTGTGCTTTAGATATTCTGCTGGAAAATTGTGTATAAATTTGACTTTTTCTAAAATATTCTGTCATACGTTTGACATTTCTAATTCACTTAGTTTGGATTTATCTACTAGGCTATCTCCCAAGTAGCCAGTGGTCTATAAATATGTTTATGTAGATGAGAAGTACTCTACTAAAGGAATGTACATGAGTTCTCTTTCAGTTTATATGAGCAGATCTTAATTTCTCCTTTGGGAGGTTCTGAGTTTTACAGTTTTTCTTTTCTTAAAGATGTGCATATCAAAACATGGAAAATGGGCAAATAGTCAGTTTTGGGGATGGGGAAGTTAAACCCTTTTAAGGTAATTTAAGGTAATAACCGCAGTAGTGGTTCTGGTTTTATTGCTATTTATCATAATACGGTTTGTTACAATATGGGTTGTTATGTTTTAAGTTCTGAAACTTCAGAATTGTATGCTAAGAAACCTTTAATGTAGGGGTCAGCAAACATTTACCAGAGAGTAAATATTTTAGGCCGTCGGATGTCTTTCACAACTACTCAGCTCTTTCTTTGTAGCACAAAAGCAATAAATGAGTGTGTTCCAATGAAATTTTATTTGCAAAAACAGTCGGTCAAGTTTGCTGAGGACCGTCCCCCTCACGCCTCCCCACAGCTGAGAATTGGTCGCAGTGGGAGAAGCAGGGTCAGGAGGATAGCCAGGTTCAAGCCTTGGTCTGTGTTCACTGTCTTCTTGGCAAAGTCAGTTAACTGCCCAGATCTGCTTTTTCCTCATATATTAAATGACAAGCTTTGCTTAGATGATCTCTAGAGATCCTTATGGTAATAAATAGTTTTAAATTTAGAGTTACTTATTATACCTACTGAATATAGGGACAGATTCCTAAAATCATCTGACTGTATCCTTAAAGATGGCTTTTACAACTCCACAGAGTTGGTTTCTATTCAACGAATTCTCTTTATTGTTTCAAACTGGTTTTTCACTCACCTTAGTTGCTATTATATTTTAATCAGCTAGTTTTCCTATTAAAACACAAAGTATAATTTAGGAAAAGAGTATTCAGTTCTTCCTAAGGCAAGCTACTTCTGTATTTACATAGAACATGTATGTGTGTGTGTGTATTCAGAAAAACTGGCTTACTTTAAGGTAGTAGGTATTTCTGTTTAGGTGTCTATCTGTGCAGGTGTTACTGCATCATTGGTTTTATTTGTAATGGGTGCATTAACGGGATAATTTAGATTATTCTATCAAAGTAATGATTTTATATTTTCATAGACTTTCTTAAAATCTCTCTGAGATAATTATGAGATTAGGACATAATTATGCACCTGTCTTGGAATATTTTTATATTTTTATGAGTTAAAATTCTTCTAGTATTCAAACTTTTATTATTTATTTATTAAGTATTACATATTCTGTGTAGGAAAAAATAAAATATACAAACAGGCCAAACATTAAAAAAATATGTAACTTTTCATAATCCCTCTACCTAAGGATGACTGTCTTAAACCTCTTGTGGTATAACTTTCTATGCTTGTGTGCACATGTGTGTATTCTTACCAGTCTCTTACATGTGCCTTGGTGGAATTCTTTAAAGAGATTTCTGTGAATGGCATGTGGTTCCCTAACTATGTGTTGTAATTTTTTTTAATGTAATATTTTTAAAGTGTTTTTTGTGTAGATACTTGCCACTAGCTTCTTGAAGTTTATGAGAGCAAGTCAATTCATGACGTGTATCAGTGTAAAATAAAAAATTCCAGGAGGGGAAGTGGCGGAGCAGTGATGCTGTGGGGAGGAGACGGCCCCCACTTTGGATCATACTCACTGTCATCGAAAAGTGATCTCAATATATGACAAGTATGCAAATCTTTAAGAAGATGATATAGAGAAATAGTGATTGTTTTTAACTAGTTGGGAAAAAACCAAAAACAACCAGCAGAGTTGCTTTTCTGAAAAAACCTTATGTTAATAAAACTTTAAAAAGTGCATTTTTACTTGATAAATATAAATGGTCTACCTTCCAATAAGCAAAAGGTACAATTGCAAATCTCTTGAATTTGAAATTTCAATATAGCCATGTAAAAGTAAGCAACCAGTTGTAAATCAAATAAATTGTCCTTAGTAAACCATTAAAGTGAAATTAAGTGGCTCATTGCCAGATGCTGAATTGGTAGGTTATGTTGTTTAACAGTCTGACAGAGACACGCAGCCACCAAGCTCTCAGTGTAATTTAGGCTAAATGAACATTTCATGTGATGCGTGTATGCATTTGACAATAAGATATTTCCAGTAATTAATGCTTTTGTAGAAATCATGGAAACACATGGTCTAGGTGAGTAAGCAGGTCAGATGTCTTACAGAGCATTTTTATAAGTGGGTTTGGAAGATTCTTTGTATTTTCCACAAACCATTTCGTTTCTAGCTAAAAAGCTGACACTGGAGATTAGTTTGATAATACTCTTTGTAGATTAAAAGTAATATAGTCAACGTTACTGTGCTTTAGGCTTAGCAAGCATTTTGGTCCTGCTTCTCTGTGGTCTACATTTTATTAGGGCATGGATTGCTAGCTCCTGTTGACGGCTTTCTTTCTTTAGCTGTTAGGTTTCTTTCTTTAAGTAAATCCTTTCTCTCTGAGAAAGAAAAGATCACAGTGCTGCTCCTAAGTAAAAAGAAATCATATGTCCTGTCTAGTAAATTTATAGTTTTTCATTCTTTAACCAGGAGACTGAGTACATAGAGACCTAGTGGATTTTTTGGTAGCATCTCGCTTCTACAACCCGTAACGCCCAAACCATGTCTCTTTTAAGAAGTTAAAAAACACACATAAGCAAAAAGAAAAAAACTCACCATAGATCTAATGACTTAGAAAAATTATCACTTTTTTAAAAAAATAAATTTATTTATTTATCTTTGGCTGCATTGGGTCTCCGTTGCTGCACACGGGCTTTCCCCAGTTGCAGTGAGCAGGGGCCACTCCTCCTTGCGGTGCACGGGCTTCTCACTGCATGGTCCCCCTCCCGTTGCAGAACACAGGCTGTAGGCGCACGGGCTTCAGTAGTTGTGGCTCGTGGGCTCCAGAGCACAGGCTCAGCAGTTGTGGTGCACGGGTCCAGTCGTTCCACGGCATGTGGGATCCTCCCAGACCAGGACTCGAACCTGTGTCCCCTGCATTGGCAGGCGGACTCTCAACCACTGTGCCACCAGGGAAGCCCTCATTAACGTTTTGATGTTCATCCTTCTAGATTGTTTCCCGTGGAAGTATATGTATCCACACGGAATCATACTACACATATTATTTTGTAACCTACTCTGCTCCTCTGTCATATAACAGTATATCTTGAATATCCTTTCTTGTTGATAAATATGCATATGCTTTTCTATCTTTAATAACATTCCACTGAATAGGTGTATCATAATTTATCTTCCTCTGAATAAAGAGAGATTCTTCTTAAAATTTATCTCTTTTGAATAATGAAAATCTGTACAAATAACCAGTGTACAGCTGTGTGATCACTGATTAGGATGAGCTTTTAAAACTGGAATTGCTGAGTCAAAGGATCTGGACTTTTAAAAAGTCTTTTAAAAAATACTAAAGAGCTATTGGAAGATAAAGATGGCAGAGCCTGGACTTGGTAAGAAGACTTTAATTCCATTCTCTGCTGTTTACTAAATACTTGACCGCTCTGAACCTCAGTTTCCTCATATGTAAAACTGTTAATTCAATGGGCATTTTTGTACCCACCACATGCCGAGCATTACTTTAAATACTAGGAGTAGCATGGCAGGGGCACGTCTGTGTCTCACAGGATGTTTAGCCTCATCCTGCCAGTCCTGGCAATCAAAAATGTCTTCAGACGTTGCTGCGTGTCCCCTGAGGGCAAAATTGCTCCTGGCTTCAGAATCGCTGATTCACATTCCAGGTCCATGAAACTGATCTCAGTGGAAGAATGAAAGCCTGCCTGTTGTACGACTCGCCGGAGAGCACCGGTGAGATCAAGGCTTTTTCGGATATAGACACAAATCTTTTTCTCAGCAGGTTTACTCAGATGCTGAAAGGAAATAATATAGTTATACTATGAAAAAAAGTTTATAACAATGCCATTAAGTGGGAGGTAAAATATAAGCGCATTTGAAACTGAAATGGGTGTTTTCTTAATTAGAAGTTACTCAGAGTCAAGTTTATCCTGTAAAATCACACATCGTTTCATCCAATTCCCATCTTATTAGAATCATCCGCATTTTGGATATAGAGAACAAACTAGTGTGCGGGGCGATACAGGGGTGGGAAGTGGACGCAGAAACTGTTGGGGGTAAGGTAGGCCCAAGGGTGTATTGTGCAACTTAGGGAATATAGCGAATATCTTGTAATCACTATTGTAAACGGAAAGGAACCTTGAAAATTGTATACATTAAAAGAAAAAGAATCATCTGCATTTTGGAGGTAAAAACAGAACAGCGTGTTAGGATAAAAATTGGATTAGATACATGGTCTTGGGCCATAGATAACACTTAGCCCTGTAGCCATAAACTTTGTTGTTACTCCCCTTCTGGAAGCTTACTTGTGTGGTACTTGCAGTTATTTGTCTGGATTACTGCATTTATTTCAGAGCATTGCCTTGCTGGAAAAACTGGGTGCAGAAAAGAAAGAATTCCAGCTTCATCAGAACTTGGTGGGGGCCCAAACACTGGGAAAGATTAACAGATAACTGAGCCTAATTGCTTATAGAATAAAGTACCTGAGCCCTTCAAAGTCTAGCTCCTCCTAAATCTTTATCATTGTGGTAATGCTATCAGCCATATTTCTTTTTATAGCCATTTCCCCCTTATTATACAAACCGTGGAAAATACAAGAAAAAACTGTCAACGAAAGCCTGTCATCTTACTATCCAGAGTCTCATCACCTTTAACCTTTTAGTTTTTACTTTCAGTTTTTTTTTTCTATGTAAACTATTTTTTAAAATATTTTTCTTCCCTCATCCCTCACTTAATATTATATAATGAGTGTTTTCTTATCCAATATTTGTATTACCATGAATTTTAGTGTATGGACAACATTAATAAGATTTTGTATCTTCTAAATTTCTAGCTTACTTTATGGCATTCTTACATATAAGTAGAAATGAAAACTTTTATAGGATTTTAAAAGGGTACTTTATATCTTACACCCATTAGGATGACTGCTGTCAGAAAACCCAGAAAATAACAAGTGTTGGTGAGGGTGTGCAGAAATTGGAACCCTGTGCCCTGTTGGTGGGAATGTAAACTAGTGTGGCCATTGTGAAAAGCAGTTTGGTAATCCTTCAAAAAACTAAACATGGAGTTACCATTTGATCCAGCAGTTCTACTTCTGGGTAAATACCCAAAAGAATTGAAATCAAGGACTCAAACAGATATTTGTATGTCCGTGTTCATAGCGGCATTATTCATAATAGCCAAAATGTAGAAACAGCTTAAATGTCCATTAGTGGATAAATGGATAAACAAAATGTGGTGTGTATATACAATGGAATATTATTCAGCCTATAAAGGAAGGAAATTCTGACATAGGCGACAACATGGATGATCCTTGAGGACATTATACTAAGTGAAATAAAGACGAAAGGACAAATACTGTGTGATTCTACTTCTAGGTACCTCATGCAGGTACCTAGAATAGTCAGATTCATCGAGATAGAAGGTAGAATGGCGGTTGCCACGGTACAGGTGGGATGGGGGGAAGGGCAGTAATTGTTTAATGGGTACAGAGTGTCAGTTGTGCAAGATGGAAAGAGTTCTGGAGATGGATGGCTTTGGTGGTTGCCCAGCAGTGTGAATGTTTAATGCCCCTGAACTCTGTGCTTAGAAATGGCTGTTACCACAATTTAAAAGTTAGTAAATAAAACTTTAAAGGTACTTTGTAAACATATACAGCTTTTCCTTTATAATCCAATTTTAATGAATTTTATGGTATAAAAATTTCATGTTGGGCTTCCCTGGTGGCGCGGTGGTTGAGAGTCCGCCTGCCGATGCAGGGGACACGGGTTCGTGCCCCAGTCCGGGAAGATCCCACATGCTGCGGAGCGGCTGGGCCCGTGAGCCATGGCCGCTGAGCCTGCGCGTCCGGAGGCTGTGCTCCGCAACGGGAGAGGCCACAGCTGTGAGAGGCCCGCGTACCGCAAAAAAAAAAATTATGTTATCA
This sequence comes from Neophocaena asiaeorientalis asiaeorientalis, assembly GCF_003031525.2. Classification (NCBI taxonomy): domain Eukaryota; kingdom Metazoa; phylum Chordata; class Mammalia; order Artiodactyla; family Phocoenidae; genus Neophocaena; species Neophocaena asiaeorientalis. The sequence continues at coordinate 4,437,079 of NW_020175674.1, read as the reverse complement.
TGTTTTTCTTTTGAATACATATTCAGACTCACGAATTACGGCATTTATTTTGGCTACCTTTCAGAGGAATATTCTGTTTATCTGAGTTACAACCTTTTCTTTTGTAACCATGGTGTTTCAAAAATTTTTTTTAAATATGATGTTTAAACTTTGACAACAAGGCATAACTGATTGGCCCTGTATGGTGCTGTGTGTGCTCCCTGTGTTGGTGTGGGGAAGGAGTCCAGGCATCCAGAGGATCCGGGGAAGGGTCCGTCTGTCCAGCTGAGCAGTGACCACCTGCCACGTAGCAGATGTGGATAAGGGCAGTTTACCTTCCTGTTTATTATGCCATCCTTACCAGTGAGAACGATAATGAACTGAAAATAAACTAGGGTTACGTTTTACAGATTTGTGCGTAACCTGTTTAATGAGATGAGTGCATCTTGTGCTCTGAGCTGCTTCTCGCCACCAGCCATTTACACACTGTGACACACTGCTCAGAAGGATTAAAGCTTAATGTTATGTTTTCTTCATTACGTAAAACTCTAAACAGAAAAACCTGATGTATCATTTTTTACCTTTTATTTTCCTATTTCCCCTCCTGCCCCTGCCAAAAAAAAACTGTTGGGGAAGGACTTATACTTGTCCTAAACTTACAGGGCTCTGGCTATATTAACACATGCTTTCCCTAGTAATTACTTGTTCTTTAAAAAAATTAAAATTTTTTTTCTAAACATACAAAAAATTCAAGAAAAGTTTCAAAACCTGTTTCCTATTGAACTTGAAGATATTTTCTTTATGTTCTTTGTCCCTTAATTTGACGGGTGGCATTTGACTTAAAAGCAATAATATCTGACCAGAAAGTAAAAAATGCACAGTGATGAGAGGCTGGGGTGCTTCTTCATTCCCGTGGAGGCATCCCCGCTCTGTTTTTAAAAAGTACCCACCTGAGACTTCCCTGGGGGCGCAGTGGTTGAGAATCCGCCTGCCAATGCAGAGGACACAGGTTCGAGACCTGATCCAGGAAGATCCCACATGCCATAGAGCAGCTAAGCCCGTGTGCCCCAACTACTGAGCCTGTGCTCCAGAGCCTGCGAGCCACAACTACTGAGCCCATGTGCCACAACTACTGAGCCTGTGCTCTAGAGCCCACGAACCACAACTACTGAGCCTGTGCACCACAACTACTGAGCCTGCGCTCTAGAGCCCACGATCCACAACTACTGAGCCTGTGTGCCACAACTACTGAACCCGCTCACCTAGAGCCCGTGCTCTGCAACAAGGGAAGACGCTGCAATGAGAAGCCCGCATACCGCAACAAAGAATAGCCCCTGCTCGCCGCAACTAGAGAAAGCCCGCGTGCAGCAACAAAGACCGAGCGCAGCCAAAAATGAATACATTTATTTATTAAAAAAAAAAAAAAAGTACCCACCTGTGCGGAGCACAGGAAGCCCTGGCCCCGGGGTTATGATTCTCCCTGCCTTGCTGCCTTCTGCTGAGGGCCACTCACTGGCTCTCCCAGGCCTCTCTTGTTCGGGCTTATGGCCTCCTGCAGTCAGCCTGGCCGGGTTATTACCACTGTGTTTCACCTTCTTAGCTGCGCCTCTGGAGAGATAGACAGACACTCTCTTTTCTGGTGGATGTGGTAGGCAGTCTTGAGGCAGTGTTTTTATGTGTGGATCATGAGAACAAGTTTCATCACTGACCAGCTGGTGAGAACATCCCTACAGTCTGGTGCGGACACTGGAAGCAGTGAATGAAGAGCCTTAGCGAGACCACAGTGCAGCCTCTGTGCCCAGGGCTCTCCAGGCCTTTCGTCACTGGATGCTTTTCCTTTGAGCTTCACGGGCTGTACAGCTCCCGTGTGCCTGTATCTTACATCTGTGGCCACGGTTCACCTGAATGCAGTTCCCTGAGTCCCCGACTGACCTCTTCACCCCCACCCAGACTCAGCCCTCCTCTCTCGACTGTGTGAAGTGTGCTCTAGGACCAGTGGGTGCTGCTATGCCAGCTCCTGTGGTATTCTGTGTGGTGTAAGTGCAAGGCTGATACGAGTAACCATAAGAGGGAGTTGATCTGACAGTTTGGTTGCCTTTCAGTAGATTAAATGCTACTGACGTTCTGTATCCAGGGGAGAGGTATGGTGAAAGATTTCTGGGAGGAAATATTTGGATTGAATGTAGCCACTGTTAGGGTGCCTGCAGTGTACAAGGCAGCTAAAGTGTTGGAAGCAACTTAAAAATGAAGACAGAGCTCACCCTCAAGAATCTTAAAATTCGGAAAGACCAAGTGATTGAAAGGGGATGACAGGAAAAACCACTTTAGCAAAGGCTGTAACAGGGCAGTTGGGGAGGTACAGAGGGTGGAGGCTCAGAGAGGTGAAAGAGAACACGCGGGGTTATTAAGAAAGTCTTCGTGGAGGTGCTTACACTTGACGTGAGCTTTGAAAGACTCAGGAAGGAGCACAGCACAGTAGGCAGAGGGGTGGCGTGAGCCGGTGGCTGGCGTTGGGAAGCGTAGTTTGGCAGCAATGCCTAGTTCAGTTTAGTTAGAGTGGACTAGAGGGGTAAGACAGTAGAGATGACACTGAGAGAACCGTAAGTTTCCTGATGAACGCTCGATCGCTGGTTTTGAGTAGGGAAGTACATTGATTTGAACGATGGTTTAGTAGGATGGTGCCTGGTTGCAGGAGATGTATTGATGGGAGGAGAGGCCGTGACCTGTAGTCCAGGCAGTAAGACAGCGAGGGCCTGACGTAGACTGCTGGCTGGAGGTTGTCGCCATCTGCTTCCTGAGGAAGAACGATTGACAGACTGTTTAGCTGTAATGCATTTTACTCGGCTTTTTAATGAATAGCCTTGTCAGACTCTAACGGGTTGTTGTCTCAGAGTCACTCAACAAATATTTATTAAGCAATCACTGTATACACAGTACCAGGGATACAGTAATAAACAAAACCAGAATTCCTGCCTTCAAATTAGAATGTATACAGAATCGTTTCACATGCATGTAAGGTTCTTTACCAATACAATATATTGGTGTGCTGTTTGGTAATTCCCACCACCACCTTTACGTTAGCCAAATGCCTAAAAAGACATTATGATGCCAGCTCTATTTTTATATCCTGAAAGGTAGACGTTAAACTTACAGCATTGGTAAAGACTTTAATGATCTAGTCATTTAATTTTAATGATGAATATGCATTTATTTATTTTTCAAGGAATTTTAGCAGATGCCTCTTTCAGATACATTGGTGATTTACAGACATTGCATTGAGTATAACAGATCCTCCCAGTTCCGTCTCTCCCCCCAGCCAATAGCTGGGTGTTAGTGACAGGACCTCCGAAGCAGTAGTTCCAACACTGTGAGACTCCTTCCACCCCAAGTTATTGTGACTCAGCAGATCCGGTGGCCCCGCATGTTGCGTGTTAACACACAGATTCTAATGGAGGTGAAAGGCAGCGGGAAGAGGCGGTAGGTAGCGTTTACTCTGCTTCTCAACCGCCCATCCTGCCGAAGCCAAACTTCTGTGACTGCTGAGTAGAGACTAGTCCAGGGTCCCTACTTTTCTTACTACACCGTAGGTTCTTGTTTCTGTGGCGTTGTAAACTTTAAATGTGTGGAACTGATAGAAGGGGAAGCACTCCTTTCTTCATCACTGATTTGAAAACACCTGGGGAAAAATCTACTTGGTTTCTGCTCATCTTCTGATCCCTAGAGCCATCAGCAGGGGCCTGAGGTGCAGAAAGCCACACTCACAACAAAGTAAGGGTCCATGCAGGCGCCAAGCAAGCGAGTGGGAGACCAGCCTCAGGGCCGCTCCCGCTTGGGCTTTGAGTTGGGGGTGTTTTTAAAGCGGAAGAACAAAGAGGCTGGGATTGACCGTCATCTTGTGATTTTGCTTAATCACAGTTTTGAGGGTCAGGGTGTCTGGTTTATGATTCTCTGGCCAGGTGGTCCATGGCTTGCTTGGGGGCCTGTTAGTGCATCTTGCCTTGGAGAAACAGCCTGAGTTTGTATGTTAAGGACAAGCTCTACAATAGCAATGTTAGTCCTTAATGGTGTTATTGTCGACTGAAGAAAACGCACAACCTGAGAGCTGTGAATTATTTGGGGCAAAATGCCGACTATAGCCCTGGAGACAGCCTCTCGGGTAGCTCTGAGGAACCGCTCGCAGGAGCTGGGGGGAAGGGCGGTATTCTATACGATGTCAGTGAAGGGGGCACGTGCAGTCAAGCACACGTTGAGGCAGAGGCTGGCTGCTGGTCCTGAGGAGCAGACGTCACCAGTGATGATGGTAGTGCTTTTCTAGATACCAGCAGATGCAGGAATCGGGCTCATACAGTCTTCTCCAGAAAATATCTAACTTCATATCTAATATGAAGGTCTGTTCTGCCGTTTTTCCCAGAGCACAGAGGGCCTCACTCCTGATCTCCACCTTGAACTCCTTTCAGGGGGTTGAAGGTCAGCGACTGCAGCGGCTCACGACCTTTTAAATGACAAACAGTCTAGGTGCTTGACTTACTGAGAGCGTTCGTTGTTTCTTCTTTGTTCTTTTTTATTATTCCCTTTGTAATGGTTGTATTTCTAATTTCTCAAAGTTGTTCACGAAGTGTTTTTTTTTAATTTTTATTTTATATTGGAGTATAGTTGATTAGCTGTTCACAAAGTTTAAAACCTCTTTGACTCCATCTCTTTGTTGATTTGTAAAGAGAGGTCACAAAATGAATTTAATATTTATTTTTCGCTGCCTGGCTACTTTGAGTTCCCTGAAAACCAAGTAGAAGCCAATAAGATCCATAAGGGAGTAAAGTGTTCCCTTGAAACCCATTTTGGAAAACCCAAGGATGTTGAGAATTGTCTTTGAAGCAAAAGTGTTTGTAATTACATTATAAAATCTGAAAAAACAAATTGCTGGGGTAAATTGTTATAATTTAGGCATAAATTATATAGGCATTTAAGCATAAAATTGCCTTTATTACAAGATCATAACTCTTTGGGATTTGTTTCTCAAAGTGTACATTATCTGTAAGTGTAAATTTATTCCAGATAAAGTTTCATTTTATGAAACTTTACTTGGAAAATGTCAACTGTATACACCCCTGTTACTCAGCTTCAACAGTTAACAAATCACACCTACCTAATCTTGTGTCAGCTGTACCTTTACTCTTTCTACCCTTATTATTTTGAGGAATTTTTTTTTTATTGAAGTAGAGTTGATTCACATTGTTGTGTTAGTTTCCGCTGTACAGCAAAGTGACTCAGTTGCACATATGTATATATATATACATATTCTTTTTCATTATAGTTTATCTCAGGGTATTGAATGTAGTTCCCTGTGCTGTACAGTAGGACCTTGTTGTTTAGCCATCCTGTGTGTAATAGTTTGCATCTGCTCACCCCAAACTCCCACTCCGCCCCTCCCCCACCCCCCTCCCCTTGGCAGCCACAGGTCTGTTCTCTAGTCTGTGAGTCTGTTCTATCTGTGTCATATTTTAGATTCCACCTGTAAGTGATATCACATAATATTCGTCTTTCTCTGTCTTACTTACTTCACTTAATATGATAATCCCTAAGTCCATCCTTGTTGCTGTAATGGCATTATTTCATTTTTTTAATGGCTGAGTAATATTCCATTGTATATATGTACCACATCTCCTTTATCCATTCATCTGTCAGTGGACATTTAGGTTGCTTCCATGTCTTGGCTATTGTGAATAGTGCTGCTATGAACATAGGGGTGCATGTATTTTTTTGAATTATAGTTTTGTCTGGATATATGCCCAGGAGTGGGATTGCTGGATCATATTATAACTCTATGTTTAGTTTCTTGAGGAACCTCCATACTGTTCTCCATAGTGACTGCACCAGTTTACTTTCCCACCGACAGTGTAGGAGGGTTCCCTTTTCTCCACACCCTCTCCAGCATTTATTATTTGTAGACTTTGTAATGATGGCTATTCTGACCAGTGTGAAGTGGTACCTCATTTCTACCCTTACTATTTTGAAATAAGTCCCAGAAATTGTCATTTCATCCATAAATATTCCATTATATATCTCTAAAAGACAGGGTCTCTTAAAAAGAATAAAAGGCCATTATCCCTGTATACTAAAACAAAAAATACAGCGATTCATTATTCCTCATCAAATACCCTATAAAGGATTCATATTTCCGGTTATCTTACACGAGTCATGAGTATTCCCCCAGTTTGTTAGTTTGCGGCAAGCTACAGATCGGGTCGGCTTGTCATTTAAGCCTCTTAGCCTAGCAGTCCCTCCCTCACCTCTGTTTTCCTGTAACTCACTTGTTGAGGGAGGGGGTCTTCTCCCTCCCACAGTCTGAGTTTTGTTGATCGGCATCCCTGTTGTCCCTTTGTCCTTCGGATTTCCATTTGATTTATTGTTTCATTTTACGTAGACTGTGGTGTCATTATTTCTCCGTCAAGAGGCACATAACGTCTGGTGTTTCTTATTCTGTCTATTAGCCCGTTCACCTCAATACCTGTTTCTTTTTTTTTTTTAACATCTTTATTGGAGTATAATTGCTTTACAGTAGGGTGTTAATTTCTGCTGTGTAACAAAGTGAATCAGTTATACATATACATATATCCCCATATCTCCTCCCTCTTGCGTCTCCCTCCCTCCCACCCTCCCTGTCCCACCCCTGTAGGTGGTCACAGAGCAGGGAGCTGATCTCCCTGTGCTATGCAGCTGCTTCCCACTAGCTATCTGTTTTACGTTTGGTAGTGTATATATGTCCATGCCACTCTCTCACTTCGTCCCAGCTTACCCTTCCCCCTCCGCGTGTCCTCAAGTCCATTCTCTACGTCTGCGTCTTTATTCCTGTCCTGCCCCTAGGTTCATCAGAACCATTTATTTTTCTTAGATTCCATATATATGTGTTAGCATTGTTAGCATACGGTATTTGTTTTTCTCTTTCTGTCAGTACCTGTTTCTAGCAAGTCATCAGGCCCTGCAAAATGGTGATTTCCTAATTCTGTTATTTCTTTTTTAGTAGTTGAAATATTTCTACTAGTTTGGGTTACGTGGTAGTTCATATAGGAGAGGCAGCTTGATTCTTTCCCTAATCGACCAGTTTTCAAAATAATAAGTTGATTCATTAGCATCCTCTTGTTGTGTCCAGTTAGGGTCTGGGGGGGGTCTCACTGTATATTCATGGATTTAAACAGGTATAGTATGTTTGCAACCATCCATTGCGGTTATTATCCTTTGATGGAAAACCTCTTCATATTGGCTCCTGTATCTGTGATACAACTGTAGTCGTATGATAATGTCCTTGATACTTGGTATGGTAATTGTTTTAAGCTCATCTTCTACGTTACCTGCCCTGGACCTGTGTCCATTTTACTAGGGAGCCCTGGTGCCTTTTAATGGAAAAGGATGTTTTATGACAGTACAGGCCCTGAGGACGCTCAGTGTCACTCCAGATATAACATAGTTTCTCAGATTTAAGTTGTTTACTCCCTGCACCTGTCATTTTATAGAAGAAAGTTGCTAATAGTGGTAGCAAATCAAGAACAGATTGTGGGTTTGAGTTTACTGTGTTCTTAGTTGAAAAGATGTGTCTCCCTCAACTGGACGGCCAGTGGTGACCCGGCTGCACTGTGACCTGGCTCCTCAAGAGCCCGGCAGGAGGTGCTTCCCTGCGTCCCATTTCTCACTTGTTTTCACTACCCCCGTCGCTAAATCCTATTTTTAAATATGCTAGTACATTAAAAATGGGGAGGGTACCTGCAAATCTTCCCTCAATAAATGCTCTGATGAAGGGTAGACTTACTAAGTTAAAGCCTGTGCTTAAGAATGTTGCAGCCAAGGTGGAAGGGTCAGCAGTTAGGTTTGATGGGTCATTGCAGGTAATCAAGAGTCCATGCTTCCTGAGGGCTTAACTCTGCCCGCCTTGTTCTGAACCCTCAGTGTGTGTTATTTCACAGTCCTCAGAGCAGCTCCATGAGCTTGACACCATTCTTATCCTCCTTTACTGCTGAGCACCTGAGAGAGGCAGCTTTGGTAATTTATTCACGGTCACACAGCTATTGAGTAGCCAGGCTGAGATTTGAGTCTGAACGTCCTGCCTTCAGAGTATTTGCTCTTAACTACTGCCCCTCAGTGTGCTACTGTTAGAACCAAAAGCGGAGAAAGAAAGGAGGATGGTCAAGGGATTAACTGAGCGTCTACTAAGTGCTTTGCGTTGTGCAGCATCTTATGTGTGCTAATTAATTCTCACAGAAACCCGACATAGTCATCGTGCAGTCATCACACTAGGAGAAACGTAAGATTCAGAGAGTGAGATTTACCCAGGGTCCCACAGTGGTCGAGTAGGTCTTTCTAAAAAGGAGGCCACTGATAGGGAGTTACTGTCTTCCTGTGAACGTCTGCTGTAGATTAACTTAAACAACTGTTAATACCCATCAGGGAGTAGCGAGCTGTTTCTATCTGAGGCCCACAGCTTCTAATGCGAGTGTTCCTGGAGTGATTCAGCATTCCATCTCTGCTAAATAATGGCAGTATGGTACCTGAAAAGAATATGGACTTTAGAGTCAGAAAGACCTCAGTGTTTATGATTAAAATTTAAGTTTAAAATGGTAATTAGAAATCATAGTTGATAAATATTTTTGGATGGGCCACTCACCTGCCCAATTCCAAAGATGCACCCAAATCATTCAGCAGATGCATAAGGGGTGCCTGCACTGTGATGGACACGGGGGTACGGTCTTGGGGGCGACAGTGAACAAATCAGACAAAAATCCCTGCCCTTTAGAGCTTACAGTCTATCAAGTGTATTTAGTTGCTTTTCTGATCTTTACATGGGCACTGCCTTCCTGTCATTCAGATTTTACTTTAAACAACACCTTAGACAGAGGGCTACCCTGAAGGCCTAATTCAAAGTAGTCCTGAGTCATTCTTGATTATGATGCCCTTTTTTAACTTACCCTACGGCACTTAACACCGTCTGCTGTTTTATTTGTGGTCGTTTGTTTTATTGTCTGTTTCTCCCCTCTGCATCTCCTCCCCCCATCCCCAAAATGCAAACTGTAGAATGTCAGTGCCTTGGACACTGCCAAGCATGTATGTGTTGGCTTAATTATCGAAAAAATGACTCTCAGTGGAGTCAGCGTTCTTTGTGGAAAATGATGGTGGCAGAAACGATCCTCTTTATGATGTGCTGGTGGGAAGGTTGCACGTGAAGCTGGCACAGTTTAGGGGAGTGGAGAGAGCTGAGGGAAGGGTCATTGCAACTTCAGACCAGAGAAGAGTTTAGTTCCTGGCTGCTGACTTTGCCTGTAATGCAGACGGCTCACTGTCAGGTCACTTTACTAGACAGGGTGAGTGTTGAATGAACAGAGGCGACACGTGGTTAAACACGTAACACAACCACTGAGCCTGCAGGGGGTATAGAAACAGCTTAGTGTTCAGGGTACTTTTCTCTCCAACTGATACTTTTAATAACCCACCGTAGGGAAATTTTTTTTTAAATAGGGAAAAAAGATAAAACCACCTTTATAATACTGGAAAGTACTTAGCCAAACTGTAGAAGGTATTTTTAAAGAGTAATATCTGTAGCTGTTGTCGCAAAAAGTTCCTAGCAAATGAATTTTCAGTAAGTCTTTGCAGTTCTAAGAGGATTGGTTAATATGGTGCTGACAGCTAAGCTAATTTATGTCTTTTAATGATACATCTTAGAATATCTAATATATGGACGTTGTCATTTAAAAAGGTGTTTTCCTGCTCTGGAGATGCTGGTGCAGTAGCTGGCAGGCTGTATGGAAACGTATGCACTAGCCCTTGGGAAGGCCCAGCGGTACCCACACCCACACAGGAGTTCTGTAGAGACGAGATACTTATTTGTGTTAGAGCTGGTAAGGGCATAAGCAGCTGCGAGCTGAGTGCGATGAGACCGTCTGTAAGTGGTGCCGGGGTGAAGCCCCACGGCTCCCGACCAGAAGCTCCGCCAGGTGTAAGGTGTTGGGAGCGGCTGTCTTTAATCGGGAACAGTGCACCTGGCACTCGCAGTGAGCGTGCACATCCAGCGATGCAGGCAGCCTTCTCTATCCATTACCTAGACCTGCAGGAAATACTTTGCAGCTTTTGTTTTTGCCTCTGACTTTGGAACTGCAGCAGTAGTTTTTCATACACAGTAGTCTGTTCATTGGTTGTTGGTAAAACACCTGATAACTCGTACGCTCTGTTTGGTAGCCATGAAAGTTTTTTCTCACGTCCTTCCCTGCGTAGCCTCCCTAAGCTGAGGGCCCACATTTCTCCGGCAGGCCATGAGACAGGAGCTTGTGGTTACCTACCTTTGCCCTGGTTTAAGAAGAAGGTATAAAGCTGGAAGGGAAGTGTTGAAAGACAGCATCATATCATTCGGAAGCAGCCACAGCCAAGTGCCAAAGAGAGAGGATATCCATTCTTCAGGAGAGAAGGAAAATAGGCCAGCTTGGATTGGACGGTAATGGGCGGGGGGTTGGAGCAGAAGGGGAGAGGTAACCGTAGTGGTGTTTGTAGTAGAGAGGCGAGAGTGCTATTAGTAACTGTAGTGGCAAGACAGCATTTCAGCTCGCTAGTGCTTGTCTGAATGAGCACAGTCTCCAAACCCTTACACATCAAGGTGATTCTTAGATTCTGCCGTTAACTAATAAAAGTAAAAAAATTAGAACATGGGGAACTGCATAAATGGCAGTTGTTAATTGTGGTTGTGTTGGTTGTGCTAACATTAAATTATATCTTTGGATGGATTTCTTACCAAATTACTAGACTACTTGTAACATGATTTAGACATACTAGGTATCAAATAATGTTATCTCCTAATAATATATAAATAACATTCTGAAATAAAGTAACTATAAAGTATCAGTTCTGTTCTTTGCTAACAATGTTTTCACTTTATTAACAGATATTTTACTTTATCAAAACCAAGAACTTTAAATAGACACCCTCTGTGTTTGAGAATTGAGTGAGTGGTTTCTGACGCTCAATTTCAGTTTCCGCTGTAGACTTAATGCATCATCTTAAGGCAGACAATGAAAGGATGAAAACCTCTAGGTTTCTTGTGATTTAGTCATAAATTGCTGTAATTTCTAGAGAGTTCCCAACCTGGCTATGAAGGAAATCTTGAAATAGTGTAAGATATCTGATAAAGCAGGCTGACGTTCATGTGGTACCACTCAAGTGTGTTTGGTAACACTGTGTTCTCTCCTAGTACCTTACGGTGCGATGAAACGTAAAACTACCAGCTTCCGAGATATTAGTGAAGAAAGAGAGTAGGAAGAGTCAGGTTATAATAGTAACATCAAAATCTCAAATGTTGGGCTTCCCTGGTGGCGCAGTGGTTGAGAGTCCGCCTGCCGATGCAGGGGACCCCAGTTCGTGCCCCGGTCCGGGAAGATCCCATATGCCACGGAGCGGCTGGGCCCGTGAGCCATGGCCACTGAGCCTGCGAGTCCGGAGCCTGTGCTCCGCAACGGGAGAGGCCACAACAGTGAGAGGCCCGCGTACCGCAAAGAAAAAAAAAACTCAAATGTTTATATTTTTTAATTTTTACAGTTTACAAAGCACTGTTGTAATACTTATCTTATTACCCTCACTTATTCATCCTCTAATGTTCTTCCGTTCTTCAGCCATGTTCAGTCTGCTGATGAGCCCATCACAGGCATTCTTCATTTCTGTTGCATGTTTTTGATCTGTACCATTGTTTTATTCTTTCTTGAAATTTCCATTTGTCTACTTACGTTACCCGTCTGTTCTTGCATGCCGTCTACTTTTTCCATTAGAGCCCTTAGCATATTAAACATAGTTCTTTTCAATTCAGTCTGGTAATTCCCACATCCCTGCTATATCGGAATCTGGTTCTGATGCTCATTCTGTCTCTTCAAACTCTGTTTTTTGCCTTTTTGTACACCTTGAAATTTTCTGTTGAGGCTGAACATAATGTACTGGCAAAGGAACTCCAGTAAATAAGCCTGTAGTAACGTGGCAGTGGGGTGTGAGGGCGGGGCAGTGTTCGGGAGTCCTGTGATTAGGTCTTGTCTTTTGCTGAGACTGGGTCCCTGGGCTGTGAACTCTACAAGTGCCTCTGCCCTTCCCCACCATAGGTGGGACAGGATGGCCTGGGTGGGCGGGGGCGGTGTGCTGAAGTTGGCTATTTCCCTTCCCCAAGTAACAAAGTTTGTTTATGTAGCTTTCTTAGCCGTGAATTGCCTAAATGGTGATAACAGTCCTTTCTTTCCTCCTGGTGTAGGGAGGATGCCTCCACGTGGGAGATTTATTTCCCGCTTCAGGTGGACAGAGGAGGGTCAGAGTGTTTCGGGCTTTTTCTTAATATCTTTTAAGAAACTATCTTTTTTTCCCCAATTAATATCTTTTTTTTTCCTCAAGCAGCTTTGATTTAGAATAATCAATATGTCACTGAGGCATATTTTCGGGTAGCCTGTCCTGGGCCCCAGCACTACCCTGGTGTTGGTTTCTGCTCTAGTGAGTTATAATTCTCTGTATTCTCCTGTCTTCTCCAGTTTGGGGTGAGGCTTGGGGAGCGGCTATGGTTTGCCCATGACATTACTTCTCTGATGGATCTAAGAAGAGTTGTTGATTTTTCAGTTTTTTACTTGTTGTTAGGATGGAGTGATGACTTTCCAGCTGCTCACATGCTAGACCAAAAACTAGCCTGGGTGTGTTTATCTTAGTTATGGTTTCAGTAGTCATAAGGTCAATATGACAATTATTCCTTTTTTACTGAGGCCCAGGGACAAGGCCAGCTACATAATTTGCAGGGCCACTGCAAACTGAAAATTAGAGGCCCCTTGTTCAAAAACAAGAAAAAAGTACCATTAAAGGTACTAAAATATAAAGCTCTTTTTTTTTTTGATGTGGACCATTTTTAAAGTCTTTATTGAATTTGTTGCAGTATTGCTCTGTTTTATGTTTTGGTTTTTTGGCCACGAGGCATGTAGGATCTTAGCTCCCCAACCAGGGATCGAACCTGCATTCCCTGCATTGGAAGGTGAAGTCTTAACCACTGGACTGCCAGGGAGTCCCTATAAAGCTCTTTTTGTTCTTCTGCAGTCTCTCCACTTGTCTCTCAAAGTTGATTTGCTTTTAATGGTAGAAAAATTAAAAATTTACATCATTAACATGAATCTTATTACTCATTTTTATATTCTACAGTGAAAGTCTTCATTGCAAACACAAGAGCACATAGATGTGGAATCATCTGAATTATACAATTTGTGTTTCTTAGCGTGTACATGCCCATGAATTTTGCTCTTAGGCGGGAACGGTGGGCACTGGTTCCCTAGGCCAGGGATTGTGGGTCCTTGGACTCTTTAATCAATAGAAATTGATAAGAAGCCAGACGAGCGATTCAGGCAAGGCTTTACTGGGAGCCCAGGGAGCAGAACCAGGAAGCAGGTGCCCTGGCTCGCGCCCCAAGGGGTGGCGAGCGGGTCCCTTAAATGGGGCGAGGGTAGGGGCGGGTCAGTGGGTCGGGCAGGAGCGGGGGCTCAGGCGGTCCGCCCACCCCTGGTGGCGCTGTGTGCGGGGCTCACGCGCAGGACCTGCTCTTGCTCCCAGCTCCTCAGAAATGGCGGTTTGCTTTGTGGCCGCTTTGTATCTTACTGGTCGTAACTGCCCCAGCTGCACATGCACAGTTATTTTTAGTCCCGTGCTGTCACGTCTTCCCTGTAAGTGGTCTGCTGAGTAAGAGGCGAGGAAGGTGTTCTGGGTCTTTCCTGGGCCTTAGGATCACGCCCCTGCTGCCTTGTGTGTTGGGAAGAGAAGGCGTGGCCCGCTAGGGCGTCAGCCCCACCTCGCAGTGTACCTCTTGCCCTTGTCCCGCACCGGGGTCTGTGCTCACGGAGCATCGTGGGCCCTGGTCCACTGGATGAAGCGGGCAGCGAGGCACCAACCGAGGGGACACACGCAGCTTCTCTGGAGCGTCAGCTTACCTTCCCTTGGCCCTTTGCATTTACAAGGTCAAGTTCAAAGAGAAAATGAAGAATTTCCAGATGTAATTTCAGAGTATTAAACCTCTGTGGGCTCTGGGGGCTGTGCAACTATGCCTGTGAAGTGACCCTAATCAGAGGTGTCAAGTGACCTGTTGAAGCTTCCCATACAGACTGGGTTTAAAATTGGGCTTTTTTTCCTTTCCTTCCTCCCTCCCTCCCTCCTTGTCGAGGGCTGACGTTCAGCAGGTCGCAGTGAGGGAGAGCCCGACCCAGAAGCAGGCCGGCCAAACGCTTTAGCACCAGGTCCTGGGAATGTGTGTGTGTGACAGGCAGGCGGTGGCCCCCTCTCAGCGGTGCCCCATTTAATTGTTTTCTTTCTTTCATACTTTTGCTAACAAGTAAGTGGTGAATTATAAAAAAACTACCTTCTTTTTCCTTCTCTGCAAACCTCCAGACTACTGTGTAGACAAGGGTAAGAAATTGGAGTGGGTATTCGCAACTGGGTCCTCCTAAGAGTGAAACCGGAAGTTGGAATCACAAGCACTGAGTGGGGTTGTCCCGAGCAGACTGGGGCGTCCGGCCACCCTGCCACCCTAGGGCCATGCGTCTCAGAGGACACCTCTCAGACGCTTGCGGAGCCCCGGCCTGCTGCTCCTCTGAGCTTTTACTCCATTACTGCGCCGCTCCACACGGAACTGGAATTATGTTTGTGTCCGTTTGCTTGAGCAGAGTATACGCCTCTTAAGCTTAGCAACCACGTCCTAACTCATCCTTGTGTCTCTAGTGCTTACGCTTCTGGCGCGTATTTATGAAAGGCACCCTCACAACCACCAGCAGCTGCCGGTTTGGAAGCCCCGGTTATGTGCCAGCTGCTGTGAGAAGGACTCTGTATATTATTTTAACCCTCACAAAAATTCTGCACAGTATTCTTTTAAGGGAGCTTGTCCATGTAGGCACTCGATGTTTGTGCTGAGCGGTGAGAAACTTTGCAGGCCCGATGTGTGAAGCATGTAGGCCACTCTTTGAGAAGCTGTCCCTAAGTCAGGACCCAGGAGTTTAGAGAGAGGCAAATGTCCAGATCTTCAGAAGGAAAATGTAAGTGGGTCATGAATGCTTGTATCATTGTCTTGGCATGAATTCTATGCAGAACTCAAATGGAATTTTCTTTCTAATGACTTAGTCCTTTTTTCAAAGTGTTAGCAACATTCACTAGTCCCTGCATGGGTTCCCTAAGAACAGTTCCTGTCAGACTAAGCTTAGGTTCCCAGATCTCCTTCTGGTCCAGAGGTAGGCAGCTGGGCCTGGTGAGCAGGCTGTGGGTGGACTGAACGCTGGATGGACGGCTGTGCCCGGAGAAGTGCAGGGAGCAGAAGTGAAAGAATGAAGTCAGTGTCGAGGGAGCTCGCTGCATTCCGCAGGGCTCAATCCTGGACTTCGCTCTCTTCTGCGTTTTTATCCACTCGGCGTATCATTGTCATATTGTTCGCATTTTCAGATGACCAGGCAACAGAGGTTAGTTAAGCCATTGCACGATAGAATTTAGTCCCTCAGAAACTCTTAGATACAAAATACTGACAAATTGGGTAACAGTAAGATTCTGAAGTAAAGGCACCGGCACCTCAACTGCCCTGAATATGATAGCACAGAAGAAAACGTCAGGGACTTTTAGATGGCGGAGGGCCTGGTGTGAGCGCGTGGTCTGCCGTGGCTGCTGGGAGTTGGTGCCCCATCTGTTCACTCCTCATTTCTCTGCTGCATGGCGGTGTCCAGAGACTAGGGGTAAGCGGGTAAATGTTACAGGCTGCCTGAGGAGGAAGCTTTCTCATCTTCA
This sequence comes from Neophocaena asiaeorientalis asiaeorientalis, assembly GCF_003031525.2. Classification (NCBI taxonomy): domain Eukaryota; kingdom Metazoa; phylum Chordata; class Mammalia; order Artiodactyla; family Phocoenidae; genus Neophocaena; species Neophocaena asiaeorientalis. The sequence continues at coordinate 4,421,308 of NW_020175674.1, read as the reverse complement.
GATTGTCTGAATGTACAATGTGCTGTGTCATCATGTCCAGTGATTCCATAACGCTGGGGGATTTTCTTACCCAGAGTGGCCCTGTATGTGACATGTCCCAGTGGTGCTTCACGCGCCATGTAATGAGTTGAGTAAATGTCGTCTGAGGCTCCTTTGTGTTCTCAAATTTATATAAATCTTTGCTGCTTCTCCAGCCCAGGGACATACTGTTTGGGGTTGTAGTGTCCCTAGACCATGAGAGCCATTTACTGAAAGATGTCCATGTGGCTGGGGAAATCAAATGTAGATTACAGTTCGAAATCGAACTCTAAAAATACGACTTAAGAAAGAATATTAAATTCAAAACCAGTGTAATGAGAGGTTTAATGGGGAAAAGATCCATATGTATATTATAAAGAATGGTTAAAAAGAAAAAGGGAAACTTTAACAAGATTCTAAATAGGTAAAACAGGAAGATTTGGGGAATAACCAAGAGCTGCGTGCAAGATTAATTCTCAGGTTGTATATAATTTGGTTGTGAAAGCACATGCATACAAACATGGTAATTATAACTATCAAAATATAGTAGGAATGTGGGACTTCCCTGGCCGTCCATGCTTCCACTGCAGGGGCCGCGGGTTCGATCACTGGTCGGGGAGCTAAGATCCCGCGTGCTGTGTGGTGCTGACAAAAAAAAAGATAGCAACTTGAACACCTGTATTTAGCTCAGCTCTTTCCCCAAACCTCTTAAATCTACAGTAAAGGAATTTTTAAAAATATTAGGAACGTAAGACAGTGATTTGTATTAATTATTGATATGCCATTGAACGGCTTCAGTGGGTGAACAACATGGATGACACAGTCTGACTTCTGTTTCTACTTTAGAGTAGAATATATGATGATGTACAACCCAACACCTTTGAGTAACTCGTCATTCATAAAGTTTTACTAAAATCTGTAGTAAAGGTGAAATCCCGCCATTAGTATTTCAGAAGGCACCCGGACGAGGTAGTATTCTGGGAACTGTGTGTTGTTGAGTAGCTATTAGAGAATGTTTCAGGTTTCAGGCTGTGATGGGGCGGCGCGTTCGTGTTCATTTTCCTGGGCGTTGCTCTGCTTGTGTCGTGGCCGCACACCCTGCCCCGCAGTGGCAGTGGTCATCTCCTTTCTCAGGGCTGTTCCAGCGCACTGCCCCGCGAGGAGTAGCTTTGTTTTTGCGACCTGCCTTGAAAATTCATCCAATTCCTAGCTCTGGTGGGCCGTTTGGGTCCTTGTGTAACGTGGCTCAGCTTACTTTTTCAGCTTTACCTTTTATTCCTGACACTAGACCTCCAGATTAGGCAGGTGGGTCCGCCGTCTTTTCCACACTCGGTTTTCTTCCCAGGGTGCCTTTACCAGCTCCTACCTTTTAGACTCCTTCCTGTCTTCCCTGCAGACCTCCCTGCCTTTGTATCACTTTAATATCCTTAACTTTAAAATGAGAGAATTAAACAATATGTTTTGTCTCATCTAGTTGTATGAGTCTATGAATGTTAAAGGAAACTGATTATAGACAAACTAGTTAAGGCATAATTTATGATGTAGTCAGTTTTTAAAGAAAAATTCTAATAATTACCTCTAGACCTTAGAAAGTTGTCTTACATATTAACACTATTATTTACGTTAATTGGTCAACTGAAGAATAGTGAATCACATTCTAGAGGCTCAGCTGTTATTTCTGTTGTTTAAAGGCTTAGGAAATGCTGGTAAATGTAGGAGTTGGAAACTAAGTGGTTTTTGATTCAGTTACATTCTGTGATGTAGTCTTATGAGTTACGAAAGGATTGGCCAGTGAAGTTTCTGCTAATACAGGTTTTAATAATTTGAATGAGACATTTGCTCGGTATGAATCTAAGGAAAATTACATTTTTATAAAATTGCTTTATCTAAGCAGACCTGGGTTCTTGCTTGTTAGGAAAGTTTGTTTAATAAATTATAAATTGCCTAATTTTACCCATTGACAGCCAGCTGCATTCTTCACTTATTAAAAGGCGAATTCCATACGTGATGTTTTCAGTAGCAGGAGAATTTGAAGTGGAATGATTCTGTACATACTGCTTGAATATCAAAAGGGTGACAGTTACATGAGGGAAAATGTGCCTCTCAAGGTCTTGACTTACTGTTCTGACACTGTGTTCTGTGTCTGCCCCAAAATCTAACAAGACAATAGCATTTTCTTTCTTAAGTCTTCTAAAATTTGACTTTATATGATAGCTGTATTTCAAATATCTCAATTTTATCTTTATTCTTTGCAAAGTACAATGGAATTGGTACACTATAGAGCAGAAGGTCAAATTAATAGTTTGTGTAGTAATATTTTTGTTTGAAGTTTACTGTTTTTATATCCTGAAAATATGTGATAAATAGGACCGCTTGTGTTACAAGCAAGTCTGGTAGAAATCAGGTGTGTTCATTTCAAAAGAGCTTGCTCAGGAAGGCATAACCTGTTACACACCTGTTTGTTTATTATACAACGTGCTTAACTGGAATACATTGTGGGAATCTACTTGTAGTTCTTCTCTGACATTAACCAGGTTCCATATGTGTATATTCTTACATACGTAAAGATAGGGAGTGACAACTATGTTTAGCTGTAGAAACTAAGTAGACTTCAGAGTGGCCATTAGACAGGGTTTCCAGGATGAACTCAGGGCACATCTCTTTTCTTGATAAATCCAGGCTGTTTAAAGACTGTCACAGGCGGATTTAGAGGATTTTATTTTAGAGCTTTTTTGAACCTCCATAATGGTAATATATAAACACAGATTTTTTGAATTTCCTGGCTCTATATTTTTAGATATTATTACTCAACTAAGGCTAGGAAGGCTATTCCTGTCATGTTACACAAAGATCTATGAAAATAATTATAAATATGGCTGAGAATTAAATTTCAGTTATTGGAAAGTCACCCAAAGAAATTGAATAGAAAATTAAAATCTTTTTATGGATATTTAACTCTAAAAGGTATTGTTATAAGCATTATTCTGACTAGAATTTCAGGAAGATGTCTTACCTATGTAGTTTAGTGCTGTGGTACATGTCCTTCAATTTTTTAATATGTTTTAAAATACAGACAATGAGGTTACTTTCTTATGTTTACATTGACGGGCAAAGAAGAGTGTCATCTGAATTCAGTCTTTGTAGTTCTCACTAATGCATATAAGGCAGCACTTGGATTACCGTGCAGTGACAGAACGATCTCTAAAATGATCTCCGCCACACACCGATGTGTTCACGGTGCTGCCTCAGCAGGATTTGGGGTTGAAGGGATACAAAACAGTTTTTAAAGTGATCAACTCTTTTGCCATTTTGATTTGTGGGACAGCCTATGAGATGCCAGCTGTAAGGGTCACTCGTGTCTGAATTATTGAAATCCATGTAGAGCAGCTCTATTTGGAGTGGTCGGTAAGGTTTAGGGCATAGACATTGCTCACTCAAGTGAGCTGACCCACTGTAGCAGCAAAGGAGCAGACCATCTCTAGAAGTGTTTCTCAGCCCATGGCTCTGGTAAGAAATTTGTTTTACATTATGGTCCAGCCTTCATGCGCTCACATGCGTGCACAAATGTGCAAAACAGTTCATGAGTGCTTACCTCTACTTTGTGCAGTGTGCTCTGTTTTATGTTCTATTTCATCGTTTTAATACCAAAAAAAATCTAGTTCTTATACATAAAAGGGGCTTCAAGAACCCACTGGCGGGCCGCATCTGTGGTTTGATGAACTCTGTGTCGGACGTTTCCTTATTCTCGCCTCCATGTTTCTCTTTACCCTGCTCACCTACACACCTGCTCTCTGTTACGCAGTTTCCTGTGGAAATGGTTGACATACACCCGTTTAAAACTATGATGCAGTCGAAATCCAAGGAAGAAGAGAAACTCTTGGGATGCGTGTAGGTGTGTGATGTCTGGAAGGAAAGATACTTTCCAGATTGTTTGCAGTGGTGCTGAGGGTGGGAGCCCAGCTTGTGAGCGGGCCTCGGTGTTACTTGATTTGGCGTTTTCTCCCCTTTCCAAACGTTGGGGGGCGGGTAAGTTCATACTCAGTAATGTTTTCAAAGGTAGTTCTCTAATTGAGTGGGAGGATAACTCATAACCAGAATTTGAATTTTTAAAAAGAAATCATTTTAGCCTGAAGAGGTTCTGGATTCTTAGACTGTAGAAAGTGAGTAGGAAGGAATCCGTCACAGGTTTGTGCTGTGCTTCTTTGCACGGAAGAAGATTCAGTAAAATATTATACCAAAGAAATCAATCTGAATTGAGGGACAGAAAATAAATTTTAGTTACTCTGTCCCCATTTGGCATATAATATCTGACCTCAGTTAATAATGCAGAATGAATGAGTTTGCCCATATTATCTAAGTTTATTTTCAACTTTAAGGCTTTCTGATTTTAAGTTAAGTCAGGGATTAGATTTTTAAGTGCCAACTGAACATGTGACACTTGCATATATAATATACAGAGTACTTCAAGGAGTGTGACAAGGGAAGGCCTGCCCCGGGAGGGTTTTAAGTTTGTGCGCTCTCTCATGGCCATTTAATCCCCCATTTCTCTTGCAGATTTAAGTGTTTAGAGTAACAGAGGTTGTCCAGTTTAAAAAAAAAAAAGGAAGGAAGGAAGGTCTAGCAGTTTAAGTATTCAGTTGAAAAGATTGCTTACTTTGTTACTACAAACTGTGCTTTCTTTGAAATTATTTTGCTAAAAAGCAAGGTAAGTCTTACCTCTGTTGGAGGTTGAAAAAGAGAATGCAAAATGAATTATGTTAAACTTCTGAGAATTATATAGTTACAGGCTGATAATTGTGTATTTGGGAAGGTTACTAAAGAATTGATATCTAGGGCTTCCCTGATGGCGCAGTGGTTGAGAGTCCACCTGCTTAAAAAAAAAAAAAAAAAAAAAAAAAAAAAAAAAAGAATTGATATCTATAATGATTGGTAGGCTAATTAGTTAAAAAGCTGATTCTGAGCGGGAGACAGTAAGTGACCAGAAACAAGTAAGGGGAGATATATATGTATGTTCTTAGAAATTTATGCATTTGTACAGCTAACAAAAAATGAACTCATGTACAGCTGAGCTATGAGTTCTTTAGGTAGTTGAGGAAATGATCTTGTGGGAGTGGTTTGAGAAATAAATGAGCAAATGAATGAATGTTTTATTTTCTTGGCATAAGAGAGGTGGGCTACATATTCAGTGGAATATTACTCAGCCATACCTTAATTTAAAAATACTGTATTGCCGAAAGAAAGCTAACCATCATCTGGGCCTTCAGCAGGCCGTAGTCTTTTTGCAGGTGGAGGGTCCTGCCTCCGTGCTGGTGGCTGCTGGCTGATCAGGGTGCTGGCTGCCGAAGGTGGGGCGGCCGCGGCAGTTTCTTAAAGTGAGGCAGTGATGATGTTTGCCGTGTGGATTGACGCTTCCTTTCAGGAACGGTTTCTCGGTTGCATATGATGCTGTTCGATAGCATTTTACCCACGGTAGCATTTTTTCAAAATTGGAGTTGTTCCTCTCAGACCCTCGTGCTGCTTTATCAACTAAGTTTATGTCATATTCTAAATCCTTTGTTGTCATCCAGCGATCTTCACAGCATCCTCACCAGGAGGAGATTCCATCCCAAGAAACACTTTTCTTTGCTTCTCCGTAAGAAGCAACTCCTCATCTGTGAGAGTTTTATCCTGAGACTGCAGCAATTTAGTTATTGGGTTGGCCAAAAAGTGCCTTCGGTTTTTAAGTAAAAATAAAGGGCACATTTTTCATTTTCACTAAGAACTTTATTGAACAGTATAGTCACCTCTTTTTCCCACTACCTTCTGCCATTTTTCAGGCAACTTCATAATTGCATCTTCCAAAACTTTTTATCCTCTTGAGCAAAGGACTGTTCCAGATGCCTTTTACAGTCTTCCAGGGAATTGAAATTTTTTCCATTAAGAGAATTTTGTAAAGACCGAAATAACTGGAAATCCAAAGGTGCAATGTCTGGTGACTACGGCGGTGGAATCAGAACTTCCCAGCCAAGCTGTAACAGTTTTTGCCTGGTCATCAAAGCAATATGTGGTCTTGTATCATTCTGATAGAAAACTGTGCATTTTCTGTTGACTAAATCTGGGTGCTTACTGTCGAGTGCTGCTTTCAGTTGGTCTAATTGGGAGCAGTACTTGTTGGAATTAATCGTTTGGTTTTCTGGAAGGAGCTCGTAATAGAGGACTCCTTTCCAATCCCACCGTATACACAGCATCACCGTCTTTGGATGAAGACTGACCTTTGATGTGGTTGGTGGTGGTTCATTTCCCTTGCCCCACGATCTCTTCCGTTCCACATTGTCGTGCAGTGTCCACTTTTCATCTCCGGTCACAGTTTGTTTTAAAATCGGAACATTTTCATTACGTTTCAGTAGGGAATGGCATGCGGAAATACAGTCACGAAGGTTTTTTTCACTTAACTTACATGGAACCCAAACGTCAAAGTGATGAACATAACCAAGCTGGTGCAGATGATTTTCAGCGCTTGATTTGGACATTTTGAGTATGTCGGCTGTCTCCCGCGTGGTATAACGTTGATTGTTCTCAATTAATGTCTCAGTTTGATTGCTATCAACTTCAACTGGTCTACCCGACCATGGAGCATCGTCTAGCGAGAAATCTCCAGCACGAAATTTCGCAAACCAGTTTTGACACGTTGGATCAGTCACAGCACCTTCTCCACACACTGCACAAATCTTTTATTGTGTTTCATTTGCATTTTTACCTCTCTTGAAATAATAAAGCATAATTTAGAATTTGACATCTTTGTTGTCTTTGTTTTAAAAGCACGCTGATATGACAGCTGTCACATACAAGCTAACAAAATTGTTTTGAATGAAGTTAAAGACAACTAAGTGCTAATAGAGACATCTTACAGAAAAAACTGAGTGAACCTTTTGGCCAACACCATACATCTTCAGGCTCCACTTCTAATTTTAGTTCTCATGCTGTTTTCACCACATCTGCAGTTCCTTCCTCCATGAAGTCTTAAACCCCCCTCCAAGTCATCCATGAGGGTTGGAATCAACTTCTTCCAAACTTCTGTTAATGTTTGGACCTCTTCCCATGAATCACGAATGTTCTTAATGGTATCTAGAATGATGAATCCTTTCCAGGTTTTCAAATGACTTTGCTCAGATCCATCAGAGGAATCACTATCTGTGGCAGCTGTCTCCTTACAAAATGTATTTCTTTTTTTTTTTTGCGGTACGCGGGCCTCTCACTGTTGCGGCCTCTCCCGCTGCGGAGCACAGGCTCAGCAGCCATGGCTCACGGGCCCAGCCACACCGTGGCATGTGGGATCTTCCTAGACCGGGGCACGAACTCGTGTCCCCTGCATCGGCAGGCGGACTCTCAACCACTGCGCCACCAGGGAAGCCCCAAAATGTATTTCTTAAAGAATAAAACTTGAAAGTCAAAGTGACTCCTTGATCCGCGGGCGGCAGAATAGACGTTATATTACCAGGCGTGAAAACAACATGAATCTTGTTGTCTGTCTCCACCTGAGCTCTGGGGTGACCAGGTGCATTGTCAACGAGCAGTCACATTTTGAAAGGAACCTTGTTTTCTGAGCAGTACATGGTTTAAAACACTCAGTAAGCCATGTTGTAAACAGATGTGCTGTCATGCAGGCTTTCTGTCCCATTTAGAGAGCACAGGCAGCACAGATTGAGGGTAATTCTTAAGGGCCCTAGGATTTTTGGAACGGTAGATGAGCATTGGCTTCCACTTAAAGTCGCCAGCTGCATTAGCTCCTAACAGGAGAGTCAGCCTGCCCTCTGAAGCTTCACAGCCTGGCAGTGACTTCTCCTCTCCAGCTATGAAAGTCCTAGATGGCATCTTCTTCCAGTAGAAGGCTGTTTCGTCTACCTTGAAAATCTGTTCACCTTCACGAATTATCTCAGCTGGATCTTCTGGGTAACTTGCTGCAGCTTCTCCATCAGCACGTGCTGCTTCCCCTTGCACTTTGTTCTTATGGAGACAGCTCTTTTCCTTCAGCCTCATGGACCAGCCTCTGCTGGCTTCAGACTTTGCTTCTGCGGCTTCCTCATCTCTCTCAGCCTTCAGGGAGTTAAAGAGAGTTAGAGCCTTGCTCTGGATTAGGCTTTGGCTTAAGGGAATGTTGTGGCTGGTCTGATCTTCTGTCCAGACCATTGAAACTTTCTCCACATCAGCACTAAGACTATTCGATTTTAACTTCCTTCAAGAACTTTTGTTCCGCATTCACAACTTGGCTGTTTGGTGCAGAAAGCCTACTTGTGGTCAATCTGGGCTTTTAACGTGGCTTCCTCGCTAAGCTTAATCATTTCTAGCTTTTGATTTAAAGTGAGAGACATGCGACTGTTCCTTTTCTTGAACACTTGGAGACCCCTGTAGGGTTACTCATTGGCTTAATTTCTGTATTGTGTCTCAGGGACTGGGGAGGCCCAAGGAGAGGGAGGGAGATGGAGAACCACTGGTGGGTAGAGCAGTCAGAACACACACAATGTTTATTGATTAAGTTTGCAGTCTTACATGGGTGTGGTTCGTGGCTCCCCCAGAACAGTTACAGAGTAACATCAAAGATCACTGATCACAGAGCACCGTAGCAAATATGAAAAGTTTGAAATATTGTGAGAATTGCCAAAATGTGACACAGAAACACAAAGTGAGCAAATGCTGTTGGAAGAATGCTCCACGCAGGTCGCCACAGAGTTTCAGTTTGTAAGCAGCGTGATATCTGTGAAGCACAGTAAAGGGAAGAGCGGTAAAACAAGGTCTGCCTGCACATCATATCAGGTTCCGTTAGTGCCGGTGGCCTCTGCTCTGCTCGCGAGGACCCGGGGCCTGCCCGGCAGCAGGAGCGAGCAAGTATAATACACTGTTATAATACTGTAAGAGTGTGGAATGTTCATGTGAAGGATTTACATGCTTAGGAACAATTACATTAAGATTACATTTCTGCATTCACTGTTTTGGGGTCCTCGTGTCCGGTTTATCAGTTCAAGTTCAATGATTGTTTTTAAGTTTATGATAATGAATGCTCTAAGCTTTATCACACTATGCTTCTTCATAGGCTACATTACACGAACTTTATCAAAACTATGCCTAATTGGGGCTTAAAAGTCTTGTTCAGTTTATTTGAAAAAAAAATAATAAATCTGATTGTTTACTTTAAAGCTGCAGAAGAAAGAAGATCAGCAATTGGAGCCTAAAAAAAGTACCAGCCCTAAAAACGCTGCAGAGCCCACTGTTGATCTGTTAGGACTCGGTAAGTAGTAAAAAAATACAAGTCATCATTAATTAGAGTTACAAAACAATTGAAACGTTTACTTGAAACGAATATAATAGCTTTATCATCAGTGTGCCAAAAGATACCTGTTAATTGAATTTGAAAATGGTATGTTTAGTGTTTTGAGTTCCCACCAAAAGGGAAATCTTTAATAAGGGAGCTGGTGTCTGTCAGCAGTGCCTTCATGGAAATACAAGTAATGAGTTCCTTGGGGAGAGAGGATAACAAAGTACTCTTCAAAGGCTTGGTGGACTGTGACGTCTCAGCATTTGAAATGTTTTCTCCCCCCACCCCACCCCGCCTTCTCTATTTAGTTTTGTTGGAAGGGGGGTCCCTTAGCAAAATAATTGTGGTGTAGCCTTATTATAACATGTGCTATTTTAAAGGCCACTTTAATTTTGGTTAGCTGAAGCAACATGCTTTATACCCAGATCTCGTGGCTAGATTCATTTTATGTGTCTGATGACAATAAGAATGTCTGTGCTCATTTTAATGTCATATTTATTCTTATGGCCGACAGATAGATGTTGTCTGCCTGGTGAGTAAACAGACGTCCATTCAAGGAGTGCTTGTACTGTCCTTATCTACAAATACTGTCAGCTCTTTTTACAGTTTTCTCCTCTTCCTTTTAAAATAGCTTGATAAATGGTTATTTTTAGTAATATCTGAGCCTTCAGCAGTAATTAATTTAGAAATTTTTTTTAGTTTAGGGAAAGATTAATAACAGGAAAACAGTGAAAGATAGTAGGAAGGTAGAGTCGACCTTCATACACTGCTTTTCTAAAAATTGATCTTTGTTCTATTGAGAAAATTGTTTTCTGTCTTAAGAATTACAACTGAATGTTTTTGTCTTACTTAGGAAACTGGTGTATCATGCAGATATACCCCTTATAGATAAACATCTTCTATGGTGGTGAAAATAAGTGGTATATCAGAAATATAAAAATAGGGCTTAGTCCAAGGGCTCTAAATATAATTGTGTTGAATACTAGTTCTCATAATTTCTGTATTTTATTTCCTTTGCTATAAATGAGAAAAAAGACTTACTGCCACAGTACGGAAAGATCCTACTAGGACTCCACGCGCCTTTGTCTCGGCGGCAGCATTTCCTTCCCGGCCGTGAGTGCCTGGTTATCGGTCCATAACTTAGAAACCTAAGAGCTGAGCCAGGCCTGGCCCTTACCCTACAGACTCACTCACTGACCTCACACCTCCTCCTGAAGTGTCTGCCGTGTGTCCGGGCGCCGTCGTAGGCACTGGGGAGAGAGCTGTGAGGGAAGACAGACGAAAGTACCTGACCCCTGTCTGGGGAAACAGTGAAGAGATAGTTAAGTAAGATACATCATGGTCATGTTTGCTAAGTGCTGTAGCTAAAAGAGAACGAAAGCAGTGATGTGATTTTAAGCAGGGTTCGGGGGGTGGGTGTTGGGGGCCCCCTGAGATACCGTCGGAGGGAAGACCTGAGGAGGCTGGGGCTCCCTGGCCGTGCGCGGTGAGGCCAGGGCGGGTGCAGTGGCCCTGGGCATCCCCGCCGGGAGCGGGCGGGGCCAGGAGGAGGGCCCTGGCGTGGCTGCTGGCGAGTGACCCTGGGACCTGACTAAGGCTCCTACTCTGAGTGTCCTGGAAATGCACTGGAGGATTCAAGCAAAGAAGTACCTCATCCGACTTGGGTTTTTTAGGAGCCCTTACGGCTACCCTGTTGAGAATAGTGTAGCAAGGCAAGGCTGCAGGCTGGTGAGACTGCAGGCTGGTGAGACAGGTGGAAGGGGGTGGTGGCCACGGGAGCTGCGAGAAGTAGCCGGTTCTGGGCCTGCTTTGAGAGAGGGCGCCAGTGGGGTTTGCTGCTGGGTGGAAGTTGTAGGGTGTTTCCCTTGGGGAGTGACCCTGCGGGACAGGCGGGCCTGCTAGGCGGTCCCCAGGAGCCGCGCGGGCTGGGGCCCGGGGGACAGGTGGCGGAACTGGTCTCGGGTGCCCAGCCCTTGGCGCGGTGCTGCTGCGTAGTTGCGAGCCTGGAGCTCGACCCCTGACCTCCGCAAATGCTTGTTCCTCTCGCTCTCAGTGCGTGGGTCAGCGCGGGCGTCTCTGCCTTCCAGCCGTTCACTGTCACACGGTATCTCTGTTTGTCGAGCTCCTGTCCGCGTGTCCCTGCCTCCACCACCCAGTCTCAGAGTCCCTGGGTTTTAGGGTTTGGGGATGGCAGCACCCCTCTTCTGGTGTCAGTGTCTGGGAGAGTCAGCCGCGCTGGCAGCGGTTCCGCTTCTCTCACTCACGGGCCTGTGATCGGGAAGGCTGCTGTCTTTTTAGACGGGGGAGAGCGTCAGGAACCCGTGTCCTTAGAGGAGAACCGAGGTCTGCCTAGGGCAGGAAGGAGTGGCAGTGTTTGAGGGAGAGGTTAAGGGCGTAGAGAGGGCTTTGTGGGCGATGGGCGATTCTGGATCATGAGCTGGAACAGCTCCAGAGGTGGCAGGGTGGGCGCTAGGGTCAGAAAGAGGGATTGGGGGTCTTGCTGAGGGAGTGTTAGCAGCAGGAGACCGAGAGCCCTACCCAGAGCACATTGCAGCGCTTCCCTCCTGCTGCTTCTCAGTAACCTGGAAGGCACTTCCAGACTTTCAGAGAACAGCACTCCCAAACCGGATCGATAGTTGCTGTCGCCCTTGAGCAGCAGACTGTTTTTCTGCTGCCCAAGGTGAGCGTGGCGCTCTGGTTTTCCCCTGTAAAGTGAGACACAGTGGGGAGGAGGGGCAGGTGCCGTGCAGTCTGATTTATGGTCGTGCAGAAAAGATGGCATATCCCCATGTGAATGAGACCAGAACAGGCGTAAACTGAAAACATTTGCAGAAAATACAGAGAAAATTCCCACAGGGTTAGTTCAGTTACACAGCCATGGCGGGCCAGGATCCCAGGGTTACTGTGCGCTCAGGATCACGTTCAGTGGACTCCTGTAGCGTGAGAGTCAAGATCATGTTTTAGAAATTCGAACTTCCCTTTAAACGGCCTTTTGGCAAATCTTTTTTTTAACCTGTTTTCTTCGGCTCACTTTTCCAGATCTACTCCCCATCCCAAGGTCAAATATAAAATGCTGTCTGTATACTTTCTAGCAGCGAGGGTCAGCAAATTCTTTCCTGAAAAGGGCCAAAGGTTTTTAGCTTTGCAGGCCTTACTCAGCTGTGCCCTGTGATGGGCACGAAGCGTACACGAGTGTGTGGGTGGTGACTGAGGCTGAGCTCTGCTGGACTTGAGGATGTGCTCGATCGTTCCTGCAAGGGTGACTTTGCCTTTGGGTGTTAACTCACGTTGGAAGCTTGTAGAAATACTATTTATTCAGTGCTTTACTGTCTGATATCAGAAGTGGGGTCATCGACTTGGTTATTACCTGCCCTCTGATCTTGGAAATAACCAAGATCTTAGGGCCCCTCTCGACTGAGGCCCAGAATGAACAAGCCCTGGATGCTCCAGACACAGACCCGCTTGCCTAGAATGTGTCCCCCGCTGTGTGAGAAGAGAATTGAAACTGGCTTCCAGGGCCTGTGCTCGCCACGCCCCTACACTGTATGCTCCTGTCTGTCCTCACATGATGAAAACTGACAGACTGCTTAGCAGTTGGTTAGGATAATCCCCCAGGCTTTTTTTCTTTCTTTCTTTTTCTAGAAGATCCCATCTGAGATTAGAGTCTTCAGGGGTGAGCACCGGCTGTCAGTGGAAGGCTTGAGCAGCATCGTAAACTGCAGGCTTCAGCTCAGTCTCCCCAGAGGTGGGGAGCCCTCCGCGGGTGTCTGTTCCGTGTGCGCACCGCTGCCGCCTGCTCCCTGCTCCCTGCTCAGGAGGCCTTGACCGCAGGCCCATTGGGCACGGGGCGGGGTGTGTGTGTGTTTGTGTGTGTGACTCGGGGACCTCGAAAGAGCTCACAGAGAATCGACTGTGAGCTCGGTGATGAAAATCATACTGAACTGTAGAGATGTATTTAGATAGAGGCTTCCTCAGTTTTTTCTTAATTGAAAAGCTCAAAGGAACATACAGTACAGCTTTGGGCAAGTTTTAAAGTCTTCGCTTCATGCCTCTGTTTCAGGAAATAAAAGCATTAGCTTATCACAGCAGCCAAGTTCAGGTGGGTTGACAATGCTAGTTAAATGTGGTTTTTAGTAAATAACCAGCTTAATGATCTAGTAATATATATTCCAGTTTTATATAAGGAGAGGTGAATATATTACTTTTTTTCCTTAAATTTTTTTGTTTTTATAAGATTTTCTGGACAGAAAACAAACTAAAGGATGAAACACCCACAGAAAACACTCTAGTTACCTTTAAAGCAGAAAACTCCTGCAGGGAGATTTCTGTTTTTCAAAGGCCATACGCTGTCAAGTGAAGCAAGCTTGTGACTGGGCGGACTGAAAGAATGCCAGCCGTGGCCCAGCCCTGGACCCCGCCTGCGGCCCGGAGCTGTACACTCGGGCGGATCCGGGGCTTGGGATAGTTGTTTTCCAGGGAGGGAGGAAAAGGGCCGCTCTGTCTAGCGTGAGTGCCCGAAGTAATTTTGTAGTCTGTTACGCTTTTCAGCTATGGCTTAAAACCCGATAAAAATGTTTATTTTTTCTGCTGCCAAGAGTATGGTCCGCGAACGATTATAGACTATTATTACCCTTTCAAAAAGGAGGTCTCGGGAATTGGTGGTAGTTCTGTGTGATCACACCTGTGGAGGGAGAGCAGGCAGGTGGGGGCCCGCGTCGCTGGGGGAGACCCGGCTGCCAGCAGCTCCTCGCGTGGCCCCGAGTCCGGGCTGGGAGGCAGCCGAGGGCGACAGGCAGGCCAGCGGGAGAACCAGCACGGCAACCCGGGGACGAGGGCGCAGCCCTGCCAGACCTGGGCCGAGAGCAGGAGGGCATCTTCACGGGCCTCCGGGGACTGTGCCGGCCACAGGAAGCAGGCAGGCGACGCTCAGGTGTTGAAGGAGCGAACACGGCTGTGGATGAGGCGCCTCGTGACTGCAGGTGGCTGAGCGTCTGAGCGTGGCTGAGATGGGCGGCGTCTGACAGTTGTAGCGGGCGAGCAGTTTGGGGGGCGGCGCGGGGGGCGGTGAGGTCGGGAGCTGGGCTCCTCTTTCCTGCCCACTGTCCCGTCCCCCTCGGAGCCCTGGCTCTAAGCTCCGGCCCCAGCCCCCCGGCCTCAGGACCACGTCCAAACTTTGGTGCAGCAGTTGCTTTTCTCAGGAGGGAAAACTTCTCCCAGAAGATCCCCCAGCAGAGTTCTCAGGGACCCGCCGGGCCAGAGTTGCATCCCGTGGCCTTTCTCCAGGGTGGGCGAGGCCTCTGCAGTGGAGACGGCTCTGCAGGCAGGAAGCCTCTGCGCAGCCCCTGGCCCAGGTGCGTGTCAGCCTGCGACGTCCCTTCAGCGGGGAGCATACTGTACACACACACACATCTTTGCCCCTTTTCCTTCTTCCCCCCACCTTTTTTTTTTTTTTTTAATAGACAAGGATACTGAAGCTGACAGAAGTTGGCTTCCAAGGCGCGGCTTCTGGACGACAGAACTGGGTTCAAACCCAGTTCTCCCTGTCTTCACAGTCCAGTCTCGGCTCGTAGATGAACCGCAGCAAGATGTTTGACTCAAGTAGTAATTAAATTGTCATCTTGTTACTTTAAGAAACACTGAGATAGTGCCTACCGAGTGCCAGCCACTGTTTTGAGTGTTTACAGACATTTATTCGTTGGATCTTTGCAACAGCCCTGAAATTGGTGAACTACCGTTGTTTTCATTTTACGAATGAAGCAGCTGAGGTGCAGGGAGGTTAAGTAAGTTGCCCAAAGTCACACCACTGGTAGATGACAGAGTCTGACCCGTGTTCTTAACGGTTAACACTGTGTTGAGCTCTGATAGGAAATGAAATTCCGAGACTGCCAGCTGACACTGTGTCGCATAAGACAGACGTTAGGCCCATTTGTCCAGGGGACAGCTGGCAGCATTGTGGCACGGGGGAGCCCTGGAGTTAGCGGCGGTGCCCTGGGCTCTGGCGTCTTCACCAGGAAGTGAACGCAAGAGCCTCTCCGTGGTTGTTGGCCAGAGCGTGAACGAGTGGAGAGTGTGACATAGGCAGCACGGTACTGTGCACAGAGTGGGGAGCACGTGTCTCTGTGGGGACTTGTCGGGGGCGGGGGTGCCGGGGAGAGCGGTGGCTGCAGAGAGCTGACCTGTCCTGTACAGTCTGGCTTCATACTTGCAGAGTTCTTGTCTCTTGAGGCTGTAAAGTGGTACAGAAGTGTTTGAGATATATATCTTATATACATATGAAAGCTGTATATTTATATAATTTTTAAAAAGCAATCAGTTCTACGACGTTTACTTCTGAAACCGCTTCTCAGCAGTTTCAGATGCTCTCGGTCAGTGTGTGTGTCCCCTGAGAGGTGGCGGCACTGCGGACCCCTCTCAGCGCTGTCATACCCGTCCACAGGGCACCCACTGCCCCAGAGTCCCCCAGCTTGCGGGGACCTGCGGCAGGAGGGGCTTGGAAAGGAAGGGGTAAACAGAGCAGGAGGTTCACAGCAAATGTTAAGGCCACTCAGTCATTTCAGTAGATTAGCCTAAAAGCCATCTACTTAGCAGTAAGAAAAGTTAACTAAAAATAAATAATTCCACTTGACTCTCAGCCATCTTTTTTTAAGCTTTTGAAAACAGTTTGAAGCTTGAAAATTTTAATATGCTTCAAATGAATGTCTGTGACTTGAGTTTACAAGGTAACACACGTGGGAGTTTATTTCCTTTCATAAGGCAAGTGTGTGTTTTAATATAAAGGAATTCCAAGTAACATTTTTATTAAGGAAAAGGCTTTAAATGGTTTCTTGAGTAGAAAATGAAAAGGGCTCTTTGAGTAACATGAAAACATACAAAGTTTTAAGAAGAAGGAGTTTTGCCGTTAAGGAGAGCATCACTGCATCTCATGGGAGCAGGCTTCTTTCTTTGATCCGTGCTGTTTGCACTTCAGATTCGCTCCTTCTCAGGATGACGCCTCACTAGTTACGGGTGAAGAATTAGACTCGGCACCTTTCATTGCAGCCAGGGTGTGCTCAAGGCTGAGTGTTCACGGTCAGTCAAGAACAATAATGAAAAACATAACTTCCACTACTTACCATGTCCCTCTCTGCCTTACGCTAGATTAGTAATACACGAAATCTCATGCTGCTCTTTGAGATTTTTTATCATTTGTGCAAATAGATTATGACCAGCTAATGCCTCTGACATTCAAGTAAAGGATAAATTCATTAATATTTACTGAGCACCAGCCAAGTTCACGGGACTCTGGTAAATACGGGAGAGCACAGCTCCGTTTGTGTCTAGTAGTACAAGTGGGGATGCATCCACGTGCAGTCTGGAGATGAGAAGACAGAGGACTGTTGTTCAGGGAAGAGTGGGATTGTGGAAGAGAGATGTTTGTGAAAATTCAGCGTGAAACCTGGCATAGTGCCAAAATTCACAATTTGCATTTTATTTTCCTCCACTCAGAGGTTACTTTTCTTGCTGCTGCTAGTCAGAGGAGGAACAGATGAATTTTTCATGCTGTGCAAACTGACGTCAGGCAAACTCTCATGTGTCCTGGGGGTCATCTTTAGCGTGAGTGGGCACCAGGAAGGGCGAGCGAGCCCCCAGATACACGAGCTCCTCGCGCCTCCCCTTTGTAGAGTATCTTGTGATTTAAAGCCCATCTACTTCTTGTTGAGCAGACAGCTTCGGATGACCGACGGGTCAGGGCTGTGGTGGTGCTTGGAGCAGAGCTGTGCAGAGGGGAGTACGGAGGAGGCCGACCCAGGCGTGGGCCGTTGTGTGTGTGTGTGTGGGGGCGGGTGTGGTATGTGTGTGTGTGGGGGGGTGTGTATGTGTGTAGTGTGGTATGTGTGTGGTGTCTGTGGTATGTGTGTGGTGTGTGTGTGGCGTGTGTGTGTGGTGTGTGCGGTGTGTTGCAGCGATGCTCCCAGCTGTGGACAGAGTGATGCTGGAGGACAGGGTTCTGATTGAGAGAGAACTGCAGCCTCACTGCCATGGTGGCCTGGAGTAGGGATTCCAGCTGGGATGCAGTCGCGGTACCGAGGTGGCGGGTCGTGTGGCGCCGAGGCTTTGAGACCAGGAAGGGGGACGGCAGGGGTACCGGCAGCAGTGGCTGCAGGGTCTTCCAGGAGAACGTGGACACAGAGGAGGAGGCTTCCCGGGAGGAAGGCTCAGCGAGGGCCAGATGTGGAGGAGTGCAGAGGGCAGAGACCAAGAGGGGTTTGTAACCAGACCACTGGTTCTTTTCAGAATCAGTGTCATTATTTCCCTTCTCCTAGCAGAAGCAGGATCGCTCCCTGACTGTCGTTTTTCCCCACGGCTCTGCTGTCCCCGAGAAACCCTCTGGTCTGTGTTTGGAAAGCATTTCAATTCACCAGTATTTGTGGAGCTTTTGCTCTGTGCCAACACTGATTGAGGAGACAGCTGCGCCCTCTCTCTGACAGAGGATGGGGGGACAGGGCCTAGGCAGTCAGTGTGGTGCAAGTGTGAGCACGTGGGGCGTGCCTGTCTCTCTCAGTGTGTTCACATGCCGACAGAATCCAAAAATGAC
>NW_020175674.1:4330364-4403313 GCF_003031525.2 Neophocaena asiaeorientalis asiaeorientalis | reverse complement strand
GGGGGCGGGGCCTCGTGCACTCAGTAGGGAGCTGGGGCCCAGGACGGCGCCCCCGACTGGGCGGTGAGGCCAGCCCCACCCTCTGTGCCCTCTTCTCGGGAGGTGGGGCAGCAGGCCCGGGAACTGTTTTAACCTTGGACGCGGTAGGGGCACTGCTTCTGTTTGGGGGAACCAGGAAAGGCTGCTCAAAAGGTTATAGCAGTTGAGTTTTCCAGCTGTACCACCAGACTTCTGTTGAAATCCTCGTCTTATTGTGTCAGAATCTCTGGAGGTGATGGGGGCGTTAAACTGAGACACTTTATATAGAGCTTGATCAGAGTACCCGGCAACAGAACTTAAAAATGTTAGTATTAATAGTGGGTTATTAAAAATCCAAACTGTTCTATTCTTATTTCCTTTTAGTTTTTACATGGTATCATTCAAAAGCATTTGGAATGGGCCAAGAAGAAGACACTAAATATTGTTTTAAGTACTTTGTTTACCTTTACTCATTTGGATTTTTGCTGTCAGGTGAGTTCTGGTACAGCCACGATTAACAGAATCGACAGCTACTTGGAAGGTTTCTAGATGATAGAAATGGCCTTCATGACGTTGTGATATTTGAAATGCTACCTTCTTTCTAAGCATCTACCAGTGTGATGATGTGAAGTAGGCCAGTAACTGCGCGCTGGGCAGGCCTTCTGTTCGTGTGAGATGTAGCACTGATTCTTAACAACTTTCTTTGGCTCAAAACGTTTAAGCTTTTCTTGTGAATTTCTGGAATGTGTGCAGTATAAAACAGTCGTCTACCAACTGGGTTTTCAGATCAAACATTAGTCTGAAATCTTAAGGTAACTAGAAAGAAAATGGTTGCCCACAGGCAGCTAATTGTAGGCTTGATGGCTTGCCTTTAAAATGGAAATTCCTTCCCGGTTTTACTGCGTTGTCTTCATTTCTTGTTTGCTCATTTCCTCTTCGAGGGGTCCTTTGTGCTTCATTATCCTTCTTTCTGGTGTTGTTCCAGCTAAGTTTCTGCCATTTGCCTCCGGCTGTTCTTGTACTCTGGCGCTCCCATTCTGTTTGCTGTCCACCGGCTACTGTTTCTGCATGTTGATGAGGGGGCCTGCTCCTCCCGCCCCTGCAGCCGAGCAAGGAGCCCGTGCGCATGGGGAGGTGCTGTGCGTGCAGGTCCTGATGCGCTATCTGCACAGAGGGCCACTCCTGCCCTGGAGGCGCTAAGTGGCCTGGCCCTGGGCTCCCCAACGCCTGGAGGGGGAGGTTTCCATTGGTATGGGTGTGTGTGCACGTGTGCCCATGTGTCTGTACACTCAAAATGTAGCCCATGTGGATTTAATTATTTTTCTTACATCATAGTGCTAATGTAAACATTTACACTGTTTAAACCATTTAATTTGAATAAGACTTACTCTTTCTAAATTTTTAAATGTTTATCTGAAAAACTGCTTTTAACATCTTGGTATTCTGTGGCTTTTGTGGCCTCTGAGCTTCTATTTGATCGGCGAGGACTGTGCTGCTGGTGAACCCTTGATGGAGAGGCCGCGTTGAGCTGCAGTGGTTGTGACGGAGCTGCCCGTGCGGCCCAGGTGCCCCTCCGTGGCCGCACCGGCTGGGCCCCTCACTGTACCCTGAGGATGCTGGGCCTGGCAGGAGGATGGGGGCGGTGGTGTGTGTGTGTGGAGACAGGCTGGCACGGAGTGGGTTCTGAACTGTTGATGCCACTGCTTCTGTAACTTTGTACTAATCATTATTAACTATGTAAGGGTTGGTTTTTAATGTTCAGACTTTTAAGTGATTTCTTTATCTACAGCTGTAACTACATGACTTTTGTGTAATGTGGCTTAAAGAAAGGAGCACGCACTGGTCCAGGGCTCAGAAGACTTCATTCTAGTACAAGTTTTGCTGCTTCACTAGGGAAGCGACATTGAGTCTTTAATCTCTCTGTGCCCTGGTTTCTGTAACTGGGGGTGATGGAAGGAGATGCCTTCTCATCCTCCATGGAGACAGAAATGATAACATGGAAACGTTCTTTTAGAAAGTCCAGGAAGCAGGTGATGTTTATAGTGATGGTAATGATTACTAGCCTTCCCCTGTCCTTTTTAAATTCTGAAAATAAAAAACACAAGTTTTGAAACAAATTGAAACAGTCCTTGGTAGAGAATGTGTTTTAGCAAGTCAAATGTAGTACGTCAAATTAGCAGACATTGAAATCCAGTGGGAAAACTCGTTGGGAATTTGTGTACTGATTTTGCAAGGGCAAGACGTTTTCATGTAAGTTAAGGATTTGTTTTTCGACAATTCTGTGAATGCTTAGCTTTTTTAGTGACAAGGAGAATTGATGGGAGTTTCAATCCGTCATATTAGGGGATTGTGTGGGGAGAAGACTGGAGGACTTCGAACAGACTTAAAAGACTGTACCCCTTTGAACAGACTTAAAATTTCTGAAACATGTTCAGTTTCTGAAGTAACGCAAACACATGATTTGCCTGCAATCGCTGAGCCTCTTGGTTCTCACACAGTGCATCCTGCGCTCACTGATGTTGTACGAGCCAATTGACATGTCCTGGGCCAAAAAACAGATCTATACCTTTTCCCCCAATTCCCCAAAAATAATAATAGTGGTAATAATAATAAGTTAATGATAGCATTTTCTCATGTTTAAGGTTTTTTTAATATAAATTTATCCTGATTGTTAGTGTTTGCTATTACTTGAAACAGCAAAAAGTTTTAACTGAAAAACTGGAAATAGTTACTTATGCTCATTTTTACTTTTGTTCCTCTTGGTTGTGGTTTATTTTGGAGGACATGTGCTTCTGTTTGTGAGTTTAAGTTGCATGAAATAGTCATATTTTCTGCTAATAAAGTGCTTCCATGTTCATGTGATAGAATGAACATGTCTGTTTGATGAGGTTGCTCCCCTGTCCTCAGGTCTGTAGCTTAGGGGTTCAAGCACCACGGACTCACATGGCAGTGTTATTTGAGTTTCTTTACTGAGTTGTGGATGGCACAGAGATGTTCCTTTAGTTGTGTTTTTAATCTAGAATACCCTGTCCTTCTAAAATATTTTATTTCTGGTTCATATTACCTGATGTACTACACATCAGGTAAATGGAATGTGGAATGGGCTGGAAAACATAAAATAGCACCTGAAAGAAGTCTAACTTCAGAATGAATGTTGCCGCTTTGAATGAGTTAGAAATGGAAAAAATTACTTTCATGTATGAGTTATATTTGAATTCTTTTATGTCATGGTTGTGTGTTAGCTTAAAATTCTGTATATTATAAATTAGTAATAATCTACGCATTGTTTTATTGCTTCACCTTTAAATTGTCCGTAGTGCTTATAGAGATATAACATGTGTACCGCATAAACATATGTGCTGAGTATATTTTTTTTATGGCTCTGATAATGTGATATCATGGAAAATTATTGAAAAATATTTGCAGTTGGCTTCTTCCAAACTAACCTTTCATGGGTTTTGCAGGCGGACTCTCAACCACTGCGCCACCAGGGAAGCCCCACACACACTTTTATAAATTAAGTAGTAAAGAATATTTTACTGTGACCATTTATTCATTGCAATTAATGATAATTTGTTTCACTGAAGCTTAAACAGGGAAATAAAAGATACTAATTTCTATAGTTACACCTCAAAAAAAGAGAAGAAATCTGTGAGTTTCTGTGGGTTGTGTTAGAAATACGTAGTACGTGGTAGATCTTGCATTAAATCTGTTCAGTATCCAAGGATCTACTCTGTGCAAGACGTCCATCCCCCTCCTTGTCGAAGACGTCTTAGAAGATGCCTCATTTGCCTTTGAGGAGTGTGTGGTTCAGCAGAGGGATCAAGTGAGGTTGTAAGCT
Source organism: Neophocaena asiaeorientalis asiaeorientalis (assembly GCF_003031525.2). Classification (NCBI taxonomy): domain Eukaryota; kingdom Metazoa; phylum Chordata; class Mammalia; order Artiodactyla; family Phocoenidae; genus Neophocaena; species Neophocaena asiaeorientalis. Next base: position 4,399,454 of record NW_020175674.1, on the reverse strand, counting down.
GTAAAGTGGGAGCTCGATTAGGATGTAAGTCCTCAGAGATTGGAATTGTGATGTTCTGAACTGCTCCTTGGGTCGTGACCACGGAAAACTGAGCTGTGTGAGCTGTCCTGCTCCCTGAAACCCCGTGCTTGCAAGCTCTCTGCACCGCCCCCCACCCGGCCCCCCACCCGACACTTGTGAGTTCTGGGCTGACGTCAGGGGTGTCGGTGCCGCCCGGCGGCTCAGTGCACCCAACACTGAGGGTGGCCGCACTTGAGTACAGAAAGGGTCTGTTTCAGTGTTTTGTGGACACTTCCTACGGAATCAGTGTATAGTGTATGTTTGTTTTCTTTCTGTCCAGTTTTTTTCCTTATGTAACTTTAAAATTTAACATTCCAGACATTTTAAACCATTAAAATTTATTTCCAAGGTAGGTAAACGTGATATGAAGTAATATTGGAAACACTCACACATACGCGCGCACACACACATGCATATTTATGGAGAGGCATCCTTCGTAGGAACATGGTATCGTATCCCAGCTTAGCCAGTGACCACAAAAGTAGTGCCAGTTTCATAAGGTTATGGGATTAAATGAGTTAATATATGTAAAGTACTCAGAACAGTACCTTACATGTAAGGAAGCATCAGGACACAGAATAATGTCAATAGTATAATACCATTTGTTAAAAAGGGGTTTGCATATATACTTAGAAACTGGCGGGTAAAGAATATTTCTTTGAGAACAAACAAAACTGGAAATGGTTTCTTTGGGAGAGAGGAGAGAGCCTGGGGTAGAAGGAGGGCATACATTTTGTTGTTAACTTTTAACCATATATTTTTAGAATAAAGCCATGTTTCAAGTAATTTAAGAGATTCTAGAATCTTTAAGACAAGAATCTACGTTCTATTCAGACGGCCCTGCCGAGGTGCCAGTGACTAATGGGAACACAGCCACGGGACAGGCCTTGAACGATGATCTGGACATCTTTGGACCGATGATTTCTAATCCCTTACCTGCAACTGTCCTGCCGCCAGCTCAGGTATGTGTTAAGAGTATGGTTTTACACTGTGTATTTTCTTCTTGGAAAGTTTCAATTTTGAATTGTTTCTTACTTGAAAGCCTCTAGATCTTTAGGCCAGGAGTTGGCTAACTAAGCCTGCAGCTTGTTTTTGCAAATAAAGTGTGATTGGAGACAGCCACTCCGTTTACTTGCATGCTGTCTGTGGCCGCTTTCACACTGCAAAGGAAGTTGAGTAGTTGCAGCAGATATTCCATGACCCACAAAGCCTAAGAGTCACTGTCTAAAGTTTGCTAACTCTTGCTCTAGGCAAACGGTGTTTAGAATGAGTAAGTGGGAAAACTCGGACTGTTTCAGCCTTGCCTGCGATCCACAAGGTTACTTACTTCAGAGGGTTTTGAACTGTTTGGCGTGTGAACGTGGACTAGAAGCCCGTAGTTCTTTTCTTGTGCTCTTTCGGGCCAGCCCAGGACAGTGTTTCCCTCCGGGTGCCGGCAAACTGAGAACAAGAAATTCTAGCAAACTCAGTACCCATATGCTTTTTTATGAAGACACGTTATTTCTTAGCCTTAAAATCTGCCTTTTTTTATTTTAATGATTTTTAAAAAAATTATTTAGAACGTAATATTAACAATAAAGATTTTTAAAAAGTATCAGTGGTAAAGAAATTTTGACTTGCCTTCTTTACATGGAATTTCTTTTTTGCCTTTATTCTTTTTTTTTTTAATTGAAGTCTAGTTGATTTACAGTGCTGTGTTAGGTTCAGGTGTACAGCAAAGTGATTCAGTTATACATATATGTTCTTTTTCAGATTCATGTCCCCTTTAGGTTATTACAAAATATTGAGTATAGTTTCCTGTGCTATATAGTAGGTCCTTGTTGGTTAACTGTTTTATATACAGTAGTGTGTACATGTTAATCCCAAACTGATTTATCCCTCCCCCCCTTTCCCCTTTGGTAACCATAACTTTGTTTTCTATGTCTGTGAGTCTATTTCTGTTTTGTAAGTAAATTCATTTGTGTCGTATTTTATTGATTGATTGATTGATTGCCACACCACACAGCATGTGTGGGACCTTACAGGGATCAAACCCGTGCCTCCCGCCCCCTGCAGTGGAAGCGAGGAGTCTTAACCACTGGAATGCCAGGGAAGTCCCTGTGTCGTATTTTAGATTCCACATACAAGTGATATCATATCATATTTGTCTTTCTCTGACTTCACTCAGTATGATAATCCCTAGGTCCATCCATGTTGCTGCAAATGGCATTGTTTCATTCTTTTTATGGCTGAGTAATATTCCATTGTATATACGTACCACATCTTCTTTATTCATACCTCTGTTGACGGACGTTTAGGTTGCTTCCATGTCCTGGCTATTGTAAACAGTGCTGCTATGAACATTGGGGTGCATGTGTCTTTTTGAATTACGGTTTTCTCTGGGTATATGCCCAGTAGTGGGATTGCTGGGTCGTATGGTAGTTCTATTTTTAGTTTTTTAGGGAACCTCCATACTGTTCTCCATGGTGGCTGCACCAATTTACATTCCCACCAACAGTGCAAGAGGGTTCCCTTTTCTCCACACCCTCTCCAGCATTTATTGTTTGTAGATTTTTATGGTGATGGCCATTTTGACCAGTGTGAGGTGGTACCTCATTGTAGTTTTGATTTGCATTTCTCTAATAATTAGAGATGTTGAGCATCTTTTCACGTGCTTTTTAGCCATCTGTATGTCTTTGGAGAAATGTCTATTTAGGTCTTCTGCCCATTTTTGGATTGGGTTGTTTGGTTTTTTTGATATTGAGCTGCATGAGCTGTTTGTATATTTTGGAGATTAATCCCTTGTCGATCACATCTTTTTTTTTGTTAAATATTTCAAATATTTTTTCAGCTTTATTGAGGTATAATTGAAAAATAAAATTATATATTTAAAATGTATAACGTAATGTGTTGATATATGTATTCGTTGTGAAGATTCCTACCACCAAGTTAATTAACACATCTATTATCTCACAAATTTACCTTTTTTGTGTGTGAGAATGCTTAAAATCTACTCTCATTGAATTTCATTTATACAATACAGTATAATCAACTATAGCTACCGTGTTATGCATTAGATCCTCAGATCTTACATCTTATAACTGAAAATGTGTACCTGCCTCCCAGCCCTTGGCAAACACCATTCTGCTCTGTTTCTATGGGTTTGCCTTTTTTTTTTTTTTTTTAAGATTTCACATATAAGTGATACTGTGCAGTATTTGTCTTTAAGGTGAGATATTAATATATAACTTTCAGGGACATAGGTTACTCTTAAGCCCACAACTTAAGATTCTGTTTTGGGTTTTTGTTTGTTTCTGTTTTTTTTTTTGTGGTACGGGGGCCTCTCACCGTTGTGGCCTCTCCCGCTGTGGAGAACACGCTCCGGACGCGCAGGCTCAGTGGCCATGGCTCACGGGCCCAGCCGCTCCGTGGCACGTGGGATCCTCCCGGACCGGGGCACGAACCCGTGTCCCCTGCATCGGCAGGCGGACTCCCAACCACTGCACTACCAGGGAAGCCCGAGATTCTGTTTTAAATTTACAAATAAGCAACTAGTTTTTTGTAGTAAAGTATAATTTTTGAGGTAAAATATTTCTCTTTCTCTAGAAAACCTGAGCCAAATGGGAATTGTTTGGATGGAAAGTTTTAACAAGAAAGAACCAATGTCTTATTAGGAAGATGAATTACGTATATTTTTATTATATATATTTATTGTCATTATGATAGTCATTGTATAATTAACGCTGGAATTGAGCAAATAGATTTCTGAGGAATCATTAGTTTAAGTGGAGCTTTATCTGCAGCATCGCTGTTTATTTTCAGAGAAGATAGCTTTATTTTATGGCTTTGCCTCTTCTCCTCCTTCCCCCAACACGTAAAAAGAGGAACTAAGTATTGCTGGTATCGTTTCGGTTAACATTAATTACCTTGTGAATGTGTGCAGCTGTGGGTATGCGTGTGGTAGTAAAAGAAAAAGTCTAACGCTAACATTTTGGGTGTGGAAAGAAGTATTTGGGATACTTGACAGTCCGAGCATGCAAAGCAGCTTCTTTTGGTCTAGCGTTCTAGCGGGGCCATTCAGCCGGCCCGCCTTCCTTAGACTCCACTGCGGGGCGGGAACCGCTCTGCAGCTGCTTGCGCGTTAGACCCCAGGCCAGCCGAGGCCCCGTGGGTTCTGTGCAGGGAGAGCAGCGAGCCAGACATTGCGGACCTCAGCCCCCCTCAGTGTGTGTGCAGCTCCTCCTCGTGCCCCCAGGGCCGCCCTGGCCTTCGTGCTGGGCCTCTGTACCTGAGAGGAAACAGGGCAGGTCTTCAAAATCACATCTCATTCTTTTTCTGGAATGTTTTTGGACCAAAATGGTGTCAGTTTTATGGAGCCCTCTAAAATAATTTGGTGAATTATCTTCCCTCCAAACTACATGTAAAGACTCTAATCCAGACATTTTGTCAAAATAATGTCTTTGAAAATTGGGGGAAGGAGAGAGAAGGTGGGTTAAAGCACACATTTTACACACACACACTGTACATAGTTTACTAATTTGGTGGCTTTTTATGCTGTGAAATTGAATTGGACCCCACTAGGAATTACTCTGAACCCTGCTTCTTTCAGTCCTCATTTTCTGAGTGTGGTGCAAATTCTGGTTGAAGATTTCCCCTCACGTGAATGTGAGCTGGATTGATGTGACCATCTGCTTTCCTGTCTGGCTGTGCAGTCTTCCCTGAGGGGCTGGGAACGCTCAGCTGACCCGAGAGGACGCGTGTACTGGGGGTTGAGGGGGCATCGTTCCAGTGTCCCCCAAGGTGACACGTAGAAGCCCTCCCTTTCCTGTTCTGTCCATAATATCCACATCCCCACAGCATCTAGACTCACACAGGTGCTGTGGCCTGTCCTCGGTTTGGCCCCGGATCCCAGACGGCCAGAGAGCCTTTGGCTGGGGATCCTGCAGCCTCCGGAAAGTGCGCACGTACCGGCAGCAGTGGTTCTCCTTTTACCTTGGAGTGGTCCTGCCGGCACGTGGGGCGCCCCCATCACCCGCCCCGTAAATGGCCGTTCGAGCACCTGCTAGCCAGGCTGCCTGGCGTGGCTGTGCTTTAGACTGTGTCCCTGTGGAGGCAGGCGTTCATCGGAAGAAACACATGCGTCTGGAGCACGGGGCTGCTCTAGCCTGAGGTGGAATAATAGTAGCTTTCCCAAGCACTTCGGGTTTTCTCACACGTCTGTGTCCTCCTCAGGGAACAGATCCCAGGGTTTTGAGCAGGTTCTTAGACTGAACAGAAACTAAACGTGCTGGAGGATCATTTAGTGAGGTGTGGCTGCCTTGTCACCTAGCAACACTAACAGCAATGCTGGCGTCTGCCGAGCACTCCTTGTGGCCGTCGGGCGTGGCGGTAAGGCAGCTCCTCCCTGGGCCCAGAGGAGGGCGTGGGAAGGTGGAGTGGCAGGTCCGAGGGCACTGGGGCGAGCCTGCAGGCTGGCCGCAGGGCCCACTCTCTCGGCCTCTGCCTTCTGCTGCTTCATTGCTACGTCAGATATATTTGATTCAAGCCCACTGTTGTATTTGAATTCCATCATGTCCGGTTTCTTACACATTTCAGATCTTTTGCAAAATTATGTGGCTTTTTTTCCTGTCTTAAAATTCTTGTTTGATGTCATAATAGATTCAAAATATTGTTCTGCTTAAGTTAGTTTGTGAGCATAATGCTTGGATGCTAATTTATTGAAAGGTTTTTTAGCCAAGGCATTAAATGTTTGATTTTTTAAAAATTCAAGCCAAATCATGTACACTATGATTTAACTTCTACTTGCTGCTCACCTCATTCTGTAGTTTGAGAAGACTCTTATCCAGTTTTTACTAGTCTTCATAGACTTCTCTGAAACTCTTCACATCTAAGTCAATTCCCTATACGCAAATGTGATTGGGTAGTGACCGCAGAGATTAAAGTGAGGTGTCAGTTGTGACTGTGTAATGCTATCTGTGTGCGAGATACAGGAGATGAAGTGAAATTTTTTGTTTTGTATTACACTCTGCACATGCTCATTTGTATTCGTGTTCTTACCCCTGTCTGCAAGCGGAATGCAAGGTGTAGGGGAGAGTGCAGGTGGTCGCAGTTTTGCTGGACCTCATATCTGGGTAGACTGGAAGCATTCTCATGTTGCGGTAAAAACGGATTGGATTCGGTTCATAAAAATATCATGATGTTGCTTTTGAAAATCAAAACTTTTCTTTTCCCCCCCCAAAGAAGACAAAATCGGCCATTGCAGGACCCTCCTGCAGTCTGCTGTAGTTGTAGAAATGTTCTTCACTCCAAGGGATACCAGTTCTTGGCAGCAGTGATTGTGCGAACAATCAGGAGATGTGCGAACATCTCCCAGGAATGCTGGTCCTCAGGCAGCACCACATGCCTGTTGTTGAAGCCACTGTGGTCAGGATGTGGTGGGCAGAACTCAGCATCAGAGAGGTTCTATCTACTCCTTTTACATTAACAGATTCAAAATAGGAAATGTTCCTCTATCCTGCATGTAGGTTTTACATGGGCTTTGTCAGCGATTCCCTTTAGTGTCACCATGTTTGTTACCTTCTACAGTTGTTTAGTTTCTAATTTCATAACTTCATTTGGATTTCAAGGAATGGATGAGCTGTGTTTTATTATGCAGAATTCGACAGCTTGTTTTGGTATCTGTCTCAGGGGACGCCCTCTGTACCAGCAGTTGCCGCTCTGTCTGCAGTGACATCTGGGGATCTGGATCTATTCACTGAGCAAACTACTAAGTCAGAAGAGGTGGCCAAGAAACAGCTCTCCAAAGACTCCATCTTGTCTCTGTATGGCACGGGGACCACCCAGCAGCAGAGTGCTCCTGGTAATCCATTTGAAATCTGCTTTCCGTGAATTGCAGTGACATCACTAGAAGTGTGTTCTTTGTGCTTACGTAATGTCAGTTACATTTCTCCCTTGTTTTTCCTGTGTAGTGAGCTTCTGTGGTGGTTTACACAGCTACAAAACTGAAATGAAAGAAGCGCTAGGGCTAGAATGCACAAAACTTCATTCATTTAGGGTTCACAGGCTGGTCGCATGTCACTTAATGTTTCACAAGCCTTATAGGACAGGGATTATCTTTGAAGAGTTACTTAAATTTGATTTGCCTGAAGTTTATAACTCTGTACAGTATGGTGTTCTTTCTGCATGTAAACAGTAAGTCTGAAATACCACATGAAATCAAAAAAAGCTTTGAGGTTTTTTTTTAATATATCAAAAAGAAATACTAGCATGGTAAAGATTTATGTTTACACAGTTTTAATCTGTCATTTCCTCTCAAATAATGGGCTGCATTTCACGTAAGAGCTGAAATTATATGACGTCTCAGCTGCTTCCATTAAAACCAGAGACAGTCCACTCTGACTTGTTTACTTGGTAGTGAGAGACCAGTGGTGCAAATCAGCAGAAACACAGTCTCATGCTATATAGTTTGGTCTTCACAGTGGATATTTTATGTAGCTGTTGCACAGGATTTATTTACCCTAGTTAAATGTGCTCAGGCTCCTAACTGATTTGTCTGCTTCCTGGAAGTAACCAGCCCTGAGGGTGCAGGTGTGAGCTGCTCTGAGCAACAGGAGCCAGACCAGAAGGAAAGCCTTTGCCGTGGGTAGTTCAGCAAGACGGGCTCCTGTTTCTGTGCTGACAGAGGCGAGTGCAGCGCTGTGCGGTAACCCTGTTCTCTTCGTTTGTTTTCTCTGCTCGGTTCTTCTGCTGCAGGTGTGTTTATGGGACCCACAAATATACCGTTTCCCTCACAAGCACCGGCTGCATTTCAAGGCTTCCCGTCCATGGGCGGGCCTGTGCCTGCAGCTCCTGGCCTTGCGGGAAGCGTGATGGGGCCGAGCGCGGGCGTGATGGTGGGCGTGCCCCTGCCCAACGGCTTCATGGGAAACGCACAGACTGGGGTGATGCCACTTCCGCAGAGTGTGGTCGGCCCCCCAGGAGGGATGGTGGGACACGCGGGTGCAGCCCAGAGTAAGTTTGGCCTGCCGCCAGCTCAGCAGCCCCCATGGAACCTCTCCCAGGTAGGGTCCTTTCTCTCCAATTTCTCCAAAATCAGAGAAACCAGATCTTGTTTTCTAAATGGTTTTATTTGTTTTTAAATCTAACAATCTGGCAGAAAGAATTGAGGAGGGATAATGTTATAAAAGGTAAAAACTGTCTAATCAGATAGACAAATGAGCTGTCATTGTGCCTGTATTTAGAATATTCTGTAGAGAATGTTAAGCATTTTTTCATTTCTGATTATAACACAGCTGTAATGGTGAATGTCCCTCATTTGTCTGTAACAGCTAGAAATTATCTTGGGCATCTTTTGAAATTAGCACCAAGCTTTAAACCCAGCCCCCTGGTGGGTTGTTTGTATAGACTACTTAGACCAACCTATTCTCACTAATAATTTTGGGGGCTCTTGGTAACTTTCACAAATTAGAAAACAACCCAGCCTCATATTCTCAGAGCACTGTTTCTGAGAGATCTAGGCTGTGCGTGGATTTATAAAAAATCTTTTTGTTCAAATACATTTCTAAAGTTGTATTTTATTCTTACTTATAGTCACATTTATGTTTAAAAAAAATATACACTAGTTCAAGAATTCCCGTAAGATATGAACCAGTCCATATTTGTGTCTTACATCCCCTCATATTACAAAATCCTATTTCTGCCTAACTTAGTTTAGAGCCAGGAGATGACATTTTAGCATTACCTCTTTCAAATCCATTCTGACTTTCCTCTGGCTTCACAGACAGAGGCCTCAGACCTAGGTTCGTGGTCCCACTCTTCCTTGTACACTTCCTTATTTGATGTTCCTCTGGTATTTTGATGCCCTTGACTTCTGTTCTCGTCAGCATTCAGGGAATAGTATATAGCAATTTCTAACCGACATTATTAGCAAAATCACTGTATATCCCATGAATGTTCCAAGTTATTTTTTACTATCACTATTTAAAGGAATATCTATATGACATTGGTCTGTGCACTCTGGGAATCTCAAAAATCGTTAAGTGTCAAATGTCAGTAATAGCTTTTGTGCAGCCGGAATGCTGAAGCAGACCCAGCCCAGGTTAGGGTGCCTGCTGAACCAGTAAGGACTTACCCCACCTTACTTCCGGGCCCGCCGAAGGGGGTGCTCTTCTCCAGCTCTCTGTTGGAGGGGTCTGCTGGCCACGACAGGTACTAAACATCCTTTAGTACCTAGGAAGAAGCGACCTGCCCCTCCAGACACTGTGCCTCATCAGTGATGTGGTTAGTATTAGGGTTTTTGAAGAACTAAGAACTGCAGACGGTTGAACTTTATTAATACAATCCAACCCTGAGCATAGATTTTTTTTTTTTTTAATCTTTTTTTTTTTTTCTTTTTTGCGGTACGAGGGCCTCTCGCTGTTGGGGCCTCTCCCGTTGCGGAGCACAGGCTCCGGACGCGCAGGCTCAGCGGCCATGGCTCACGGGCCCAGCCGCTCCGTGGCACATGGGATCTTCCCGGACTGGGGCACAAACCCACGTCCCCTGCATTGGCAGGTGGACTCTCAACCACTGCGCCACCAGGGAAGCCCTGAGCATAGGTTTTGAATCCACTCTACTTAGTAGTAAATCTCCTTGCCTTTCCTTCATTTACCATCAGTCTTAGAAGTGAGAGCACCACAGGGGAGGGTTAGGAGGCTTATGTACACACGGCTCCAGTCTGGAAGAAAAGTACATGTAATCTTACACCTTTAGGACTCCAGTCTGGAAGGAAAGTACGTGTAATCTTACACCTTTTGTCATATAATAGGCGTTTATATGGTTGGCTATAGCAAAAGAAAAATATGTTTTATGACCTTTTAAAATGTTTATAAAGTATACAGAGCTGTTTAAGACTTGAATAAAGACAGAACAATTGCCATCATACAATTCATAATTTTGGAGTAGTTTACTTTCAAACATTTCCTTAGTCCTTAGTAGTTAAACTGTAGTTGAAGGCATATCCTAGAAAGTATATAGTTGAAAGTATTGCTAGTATAGTTGAAAGTTCGAATAGCAGACTCATGGTACATCCAGATATGAATTCAGCGATTGCTTTGGTGCTTTTTCCAGTTGTGGTTAATCTTTGGGGGACAAGAAATTGAGTCCAGAAAATGAATAAATATAAAATGACTTGAGACCACTTTATAGACAGGGTTGAAAAGCGGAAGGAAATAGCAACCAAGAAGCGAACACGGTAGCTATTTGCTTTCTGTGGAGAAAGCATCGTGCGGTCGTCTGCTTTTACCCCAGGGCTCGGACGGCTGTTCACATGGATGAAAAATACTTAGAGTTGCTATTAAGTGTCCGTGTCTCTCTGAGTAAATCAACTTCGAGTAAAGGCCCACTTCTACTAAAACAGGCTGGCCATTAAAAACGTCTAGCAGTGGCTGAAGAAACCAGGCCTGAAAAGTGAAGGATGCCTTTTGTGTGTTCACAGGTGAACCAGCAGATGGCTGGCCTGAGCCTGGGCGGCGCAAGCCCCGCAGCAGGCTTCAGCCAGCCCCCCAGCACCACGGCAGGGGCAGCGGGGTGGTCGGGGGCCTCGTCAGGTCAGACGCTCAGCACGCAGCTGTGGAAGTGACCCTGCAGCACGGCCCACCGCGCTCCCCCCTGACATTCCTGCGGAGATGCAGCCGGGTTCCCCTGTTCATTCGTGTACATAATATTTTTTTCTTTTCTCCCCATTTGTTCATATTAAGAATTACCTGATTGATTGACCGTGTTGGTCTGTACTGATGATGGATTAAATTTGCTGTGGTGAAAAGCAGGTTGAGAAACCATTTCATGTCGAGGGCAGCTTTTGCTCACATTTCCCAGGATTTCATAGACACAGTATCTGGGCAGCTGCTCGGTCAACGTGCATGATCAGTTTCCCTCCCGAGGAAATTATAGCTCTCACGTTTGCATATAAGGGAAGTAGCTATCATGTTTGTTAGTAATACCTCCAACAGTATGAACCCCACCCCCAGATTAGCCAGTAATCCTGTAGGAAGGTACTGTATGATCAAATGTTTCATCATATAAATAGAATGTCAATGTATCACTGAGCACTGTTTGTTTTCTAGTGTATCCAGATTCTTTTATGTCATCATTCACGTCACTGTGCTGTTGCTATGATGTGCTTAACCGGGAACGTGGTTAGAGAAAGGAAGATAAGCCTGGACGTTACTACAGAGTTAGTTAGTTGTTTAACGAATGTTTGAAGAAGTCAGATTTTACCTGCCTCCCTTGTAATTGGGATCTCTTCCTATGTACACATAGTGCTAACAAACACGAGACCTTTCTCTGCACTAGATGCAAACAGGGTAACTAAACAAGCCACTTCAACCCTTGAAGGCGTATCCAGGTTTATGACAGTAATTGTGTTTACATTTTATGGTGCCTAGTACTGACAGATGTCATATCCCTGTATTAAACAGATGAATCCATAGACCTTTTTTTGTGGGTTTTATTTCCTATGATGTATACTGCCACCAGTCTTACAAAAGTTACTTCACGTTGCAGAGTCACAAATTGGGAATGTGTTGTTGACAGAACACTTGTCATCTGTTTGTTTTGAAAACCTGTTCAGTTCTACCAATTAATTATAAAGCCAAATGGGAAAAAAAAGTATGTAAGAAGATTCTGAGAATGGTACTAGCCTGCGTGCCATTAGCTGTGCTGTACAGAGACCCTCCGGGTTGCTTGTAAGGGAGCATGCAGAACAAACAGAGACAAGAGCAGATGTCTCTACCCGCGCTCAGCTTCCGGACACAACCGCCCTGTAAGCAGGTGCCCGTCGGGAGGAGAGCAGAGGAAACGGCCCCCGGGTGCCCGCAGCCCTACCCCGCACGCCCGCCAGAGCACCAGCTGCGGCTCCGTCACACCTCGATCGTCACCGTGTCCAGGTGGTACTTGGGCTCGTTGGCTAGGTTCACCTTCTCTGTCCGAGTGTGCCACACGAGGACCTGCGGGGAGGAGACCTGATGGGTAGCCACGCTCTCAAGGGACACACAGCAAGGTCAAGAGGCACGAGTGCAATGAATACCTTGGTGCAGTTACTTGCTTTCGGTTCCAGTTCTTCGACGGTCGTGATCTGCTTTAGAAAGTCAGATTCCTGCATCCCAGGCTGGGACCCACGACGCTTAAATACAGCTTTGGGGTTGGACAAGATGACTTGAAGGCTTACAGCAAATCCTTTGTGAAAGTTAAAAGAAAAAAAAGTCTTTAAAGTAAAATACTGGCGTACTTCTCTTTTTTCCTATATAATTTTGGTCACATCAGAACCCATTTTTTTCAGTATCTACCATGGGCCAAGGCTTGGCTCACAGAGTTGAACAGGAGTGTTACCTGCATCATCGTCTCAGAAGGACAGCCTGCCTTTACAATAGAGCACGTCTGCCGCCCTGATCGAGGCTGTGTGTGGAGGGGTGGCTTCTGGACACTGCGTAGCCTGTTGACGACAAAGGGTGCACGGCGCAGAGGCCGTCACAGCCCCGGCACGTTTGGCCTCGGGGAGTAACTAGAACTCAATACACCTGAAATGCACACAGTCTTGCCCTGCCTGTCCCCAGGGAGGAGGCCGCCCCGCTTTCCTGCCTGTCCTCTGACATCTCCATGTGTTGCTACCAAAGCCAGCGCTGCTCTGATGGACCCTGAGGTTAGAAGACGGAGGAATACAAGTCCGGTCAGTTAGCTGGGAAATGAATACTCTATAGTTATTTGGTAATAAATCTCCAACTTGATTCAATCTGAAAAGCGGGGCGTGGGGGGCTGGAAATCAGTACAGGAGATGATATCAGGCCATTTGGCAAATTTGGTTTTTGTAGTTCATTTTTCAAGGAAACAGATGAGTGTCAATTTCCTTAAATGGTTTGGCGTTACGAAAAATCATTACTCTTCAGTCTGTAGTTTAACAAACTCTGTGTTACAGGCTTAGCCATTAAGCGCTCCACAAGCCGTCTCTGGAAGCAGCTGTCACAGCCGTCCTAATTGTTGTGAAAGTCTTTACCGCGACCTCTGCTCTTCACGACTAAGCTGACACTGTAAAGCCAGGCGCCCTTCCAGAGTTAGGAGGATCAGTCTCCAGGAACGTTTCCTTAGCAACTTTTTGCCCTTCCCTACGTTAACTGAGCTGATTTATGCCGCTTTGTGCAAACGCATAGTTAGCAAAGTTAGTATCAAATGATTCCAGTCAGTCGCGGGGGGGCTGTGAGCAGAGCACAGCCAGCATCCTCTTAACCTCTCCAGATGCGGGACTGCAGACCCGCGCTCCCGACCCCGCTGCCCCCATGGGAGAACGCACCGCGAAGCTGCCCACAGACACCGGTGGGTACCGCAGGTGCTGAGCGAGCCCGAACACGGAGACAGGTGCTGCGAGCGTTGTCCCGAGGCCTGGCCCGGGATCTCCACCAATCCTGGCGGGGCAGCACGTCCCGGCAGAATTCGGAGTTAGCACCTCCGTTTTCTCGTGGGTCCTTGCGGCTGAGAACCGGCCAAGTCACTCAGCCTCTCTCGATTCTGAAACTCCCCCGTTTCCTCACCCGCCAGGGTGGCGTGACACCCCCTCCCCTCACGTCTGATGTGAAATTAGTGAACAGAAAGACTTCACTAACTGCAAAGCTCTGTTCAGAGGACCCTAAGATAGATAAATGCCGATACCATTGTAAAAACTACCATGAGGGGAGGTGGATTAGCCACCGCTTATGGCTGGAGAACAGTGTTGACCGGAAGAGGCTCAGGAAAGTTCCAGGCCACCTGCGTTTCACCCCACTTGGCTAACAAGTCTGAAGCCTTCCTCAGATGTGGCTTCAACAGCCCCGGGCCCCAACAGAAAGTCAAAGGTTCAAATTAACACCAAAAAAGTGACTTCTACTAGGTCAACTCAGATCTTAGGATGAAAAGATTTCTGGGGTGGTTTTCATGTGCTTTTAAGTAAGCTTCATCCTTTTTTTTTCCTAGCTCAGAGTCTGCCCTTTTTAACCATACTGAAGCTCCTGGTATATTTCTCACATGGCCTCAAGGTACTTTTATTTCCCCATTCTCAAAAAAAAAAAAAAAAAAAAAAAAAAAAAAAAAAAACAGGATCCGAGTTGCGCAGAAGTCATTGTGAAAATTATATGAAGCCACTTGGATCTGACTTTCCCCATTTTCCCTCAGACTAACACATTTATCATCGTGACCACTGAAGGATTCAGATTAAGAGTGTCTTCTTGCTTTCTGTAGCTCAGGAATATCCTGCTAGCTCTTCAAGCAGTTATATGGCAAGGTCTACCATATAGACAGGCAGAGCTGACAGCCAGCTGTGAAGCTACACCCTGCTCTGCTGCAAGGCCCTTTCCTGGTCCCACTGGAGAATGGGGTGCAGGCTGGCAGCCCGGGGAGAGAACTGGAGGGCAGCCGGCTCACCACCGCAGCAAAGTGGTTTTCTATTTAATACAAAAGCGGGGGGTGGCATTCAGACACCTCCCCCCCCACCCCCACCCCCGCCCACTGTCTTCACCAGGCCCTGCTCAGTGAGCTCTTCAAGGGAAGCGGGTCACAGCAGCACCGGGAGGCAGTCGAGAACTAGGCCAAGCCCTGGGCTGCCTTCTGGGGAACCGTCTGACCTGCTGTGAACCTGGGAGTTAGAATCCTCCCTCTGAAAGTCGGACAAGGAGTTTTTCGCTCCTAAACCATTGCTTCCAACCCAAGATAGGTACCTTGAGTTTTCTTCATTTCCAAGCACTTATTACGCCTCAGGTATCGTATGTACCCTTCCCTTTTGTCAGTGAAGTTAATTTAGTTTTAACGATGTTCTCAGAAGCCTTTGAGATACTAGGAGCTTTATAAAAATCGTGAAGTAGGAGTCTCTGTCCTGGTCAGTTGTGTAAAAAAGTGCAAGCGAACACTGGTTATTCACAGTGAAAGCAGGATTTCCTGGCTTCTTCAAGTGGACAGGGTGGGTGGTGGGGACCCAGTGCCTCCCAGTCAGAAGGACCGCCCTGCTCAGTGTACGTTTACCAATGAACACGTGCAGCTCCAAGTCCATCAGGCCATTTCCACTTACTTATGGACAAGATGGCCAAAGCAACAAGGACTGGGTTTTCCCTACTGTCTTAAATAGCTAAAGACCAGACAAAACATTTGAAAAAATAGTTTCTAGCACTGGGGAAAAGGCACACAGGACAGAGATCTCTGAAAAGAAGAGACAAATGTGAGCCCTACAGTTGCCCCAGCTTCCCTCCTGAAGGCTACACCCCTGGGAGGGGAACACACACAGCTCTGCCGTCTCCTTGAGCTGAGGAAACAGAATGGAGAACTCGGGGAGGCCAAGACAGCTGGAATTCAGGGGGCGTCACCCCAAGAGCAGAGGGTGCGACTGTCTGCAGAGGGCTTGCCTCAAGTCCTACTGAGTCTGGTCAGTAGATGCTGGTGAGACTCCCTGAGTTCAAGAAAGGAACCACTGGCAGGAAACAGGTGGATGGATCAATCCCTAGAGGCCACTCAGGGCTGGGACAGGCCACGTGCCCCATGGCCAGGGCACAATGGGCAACAGCTGGGATGCTCGGAAGAGTGCTTGTACGGCCACTGGTCCACTGTGAGGCCAAACTAGCCCTAAAATGAAGGCTTAGCTGGTTTGCCCAACACTTTAAAAGTAAGCCAGGAAAGGATCAAAATGTTTCTAAGTAAATTATAGCCCAGAAAAAAGCTAAAAGTAAATAAACAAATACATATATAACATGCAAACATACAATTATATACACACCCACATGTATATGTGTGTGTATATATGTAGAATAAATGTATGTTACACATTTTATATATACAAATACAATGAAATATAAGGAACTAGACACATTTTTTTCCTTAGAACCTAGCAACATAAAATTTTTAATGCCTGAGATACAAAAATGACCAGATGTGCAAAGAAGCAGGAAATTACAATCCCATAATGAAAACTCAGCAATCCCACTCCTGGGCATATATCTGGAAAAAACTGTAATTTGAAAAGATACACGTCTCTCAGTGTTCACAGCAGCACCATTTACAATAGCCCAGACATGGACGCAACCCAAGTGCCCATCAACAGATGAATGGATAAGAAGATGTGGTCTACATATACAATGGGGTACTACCCGGCCATAAAAAAGAATGAAATAATGCCATTTGCAGCAACATGGATGGACTTGGAGATTATCATATTGAGTGAAGTTAGTCAGACAAGGACAAATAACCATATGATACCACTTGTATGTGGAATCTAAAAAATGATACAAATGAACTTACTTACAAAACAGAAATAGACTCACAGACATAGAAAACAAACTTACGGTTACCAAAGGGGAAGGGGAGGGGAGGGATAAATTAGGAGTTTGGGATTAAGATATATACACACGCAGTAGATATAAAATAAATAAACAAGGAACTGCTGTACAGCACAGGGAACTATACTCGGTAGCTTGTAATAACCTATAATGGAAGAGAATGCAAAGAATATATAAATATATAAATGAATCACTAAAAAAATTACATAAATTTCATGTGTACAACATTATGTTTCAACTTCTGTATACACTACAGTGTGCTCATCACCAAAAGCTGACCCTCTCTACCCATTTGGCCTTCCCTCTACCTACTTTCCCCTCTGGTGACCACTACTCTGTTCTATATATCTGTGTGTTGGTTTGGTTTGGTTTGGTTCATTTGTTTGTTTTTAGATCCCACACATGAGTGAAGTCATACCATATTTGTCTTTCTCTGACTTATTTCACTTAGCATAATAGCCCTCAAGGTCCATCCCATGTTTTCACAAATGGCAGGATTTCATCTTTTGTTTGTTTTTCTTATGTCTGAGTCCACTGTATATACATACCACATCTTCTTTATCCATTCCTCCACTGAGGGGCACTTAGGCTACTCCTATATCTTGCCTATTGTAAGTAATGCTGCAATGAACATAAGGGTGCATGTACCTTTTCAAATTAGGGTTTTCATATTCCTTGGATAAATATTCAGAAGTAGAATAGCTAGAAAATTAGTTATTCTTAAAATTTTTTTCGGAATCTCCATAACATTTTCCATAGTGGCTGCACCAATTTACATTCCCACCAACAGTGTAGGAGGGTTCCCCTTTCTTCACATCCTCTCCATCACTTGTTTTTCTTGCCCTTTTGATGGTAGCCATTCTAATGGACGTGAGGTGATATCTCATTGTGGATTTGATTTGCATTTCCCTAATAATTAGTGACGTTGAACATCTTTTCATGTGCCTGTTGGCCATCTGTATGTCTACTCTGGAAAAGTATTCAGGATGTTTGGGTTTTTGTTCTTGAGTTGTATGAGTTCTTTATATATTTTGGATATTAGTGCCTTATCAGCTGTATGATTTACAAATAGCATGTCCCATTTGATGGGTAGTCTTTTGGTTTTGTTGATAGTTTCCTTCACTGTGCAGAAGCTTTCTAGTTTGATATAGTCCCTATTGTTTATTTGTGCTTTTGTTTCCCTTGCCTGAGGACACACATCCAGTAAGATATTGCTGAGGTTGATGAAAAAATATACTGCCTATGGTTTCACCTAAAAGTTTTGTAGTTTCAGATCTTACATTCAAGTCTTTAATCCATTTTGGGTTAATTTTGTGTATGATGTAAGATAATGGTCTAGTTTCATTCTTTTGCATGTGACTGTCTAGTTTTCCCAACACCATTTATTGAAGAGACTATCCTTTCTCCATTGCATGTTCTTTGCTCCTTTGTCATATATTAACTGTCCATATACATGTGGGGTTACTTCTGGGGTCTCATTTCTGTGCCATTTATCTGTGTCTGTTTTTCTACCAATACTATGTTGTTTGGATTACTATAGCTTTGTAGTATAATTTGAAATCAGGGAGTGTGATACCTCCAGCTGCATTCTTTTTTTTAATCACTATTTTTTTTGCTATTTGGGGTCTTTTGTATATCCATATAAATTTTAGGATTTTTAGTTCTATTTCTGTGAAAAATGTCATTGGGATTTTGATAGGGATTGCATTGGATAGACTGCACTAGGTGATATGGACATTTTAACAATGTTAATTTTTCCAATCCATGAGCATGGATTAACTCCACTTCTTTGCATCTTCTTCGATTTCTTTCATCAATGTCTTATAGTTTTCAGTATACAGGTCTTTCACCTCCTTGGTTAAATTCATTCCTAGGTATTTTATTCTTTTTGTTAAAATTATAAATGGCATTTCTTAATTTCTCTTCCTGATAATTCATTGTTAGTGTATGGAAACAACAGATTTCTGTACACTAATTTTGTACCCTGCAGCTTTACTGTATTCATTTATTACTGTTCTTTGGTGGAGACCTTAGGGTTTTTATGTATAATATGTCATCTGTAAATAGTGACCGTTTTACTTCTTCCTTTCCAATTTGCATGCCTTTTGTATATTTCTCTTGACTGCTCTGGCCAGGACTTCCAATACTAATAAGAGTGGTGAGAGTGGGCATCCTTGTCTTGTCTTGATCTTAGAGTGATAGCTTTCAGTTTTTCACGGTTGAATGTGATGTTAGCTGCAGGTTTGTAATGTATAGCCTTTATTATGTTGATATATGTTCCTTCTGTACCCATTTTATTGAGTTTTTTCCATGAATGGGTGTTGAATTTTGTCAAATGCTTTTTCTGCATCTATTGAGGTGATCATATTTTATTTTTCATTTTGTTAATGTGGTGTATCACGTTGATTGATTTGCAGATGTTGAACCATCCTTGCATCCCTGGAATAAATCCCACTTGATCATGATGTATGATCCTTTTAATGTATTGTATTCAGTTTGCTAATATTTTGTTGAGGATTTTTGCATCTATGTTCATCAGAGATACAGGCCTGTAATTTTCTTTTTTGTGTGTTTCCTTGTCTGGTTTGGTATCAGGGTAGTGTTGGCTTCATTATTATTAAGTTATAAAGCATTCCTTCCTCTTCAGGTTTTTTGGGAAGAATTTGAGAAGCATAGGTATTAAATATTCTTCAAAATTTTGGTAGAATTTCTTTTTAGATTTAGTTGTCTGTCCTCTTCCACCTGTATCATTTCTATTTTTCTGTCTGCGAGCTTGTTAATTCTCTTCCATCCGATCTGCTCTGTTTCCAGTGCCTTCTAATGTGTTCTCTTCATCTCCTTTATTGGGTTCTTCAGCTCCAGAATTTTTGTTTTGTTCTTTTTTAGGTTTCAGTCTCTTTGGTAAGTTATTCCTTCTGTTCGTTCATTTTATTCCTAAGCTCAGTAAACTGCCTTTCTGAGTTTTCTTGCCACTCACTGACATAACAGCTCATGGCAGCTGTTTTGAATTCTCTATCAGTTAGATGGCAGTATTCCGTGACCTTAAATTTGGTTTCCGGAGGTTTGTCGTTTTCTTTTTGTGATGCTGAGTTACTACGTTTTTTTTATGGTACTTGACGAGTTGTTCCTTTGCTGGTGCATTTAAAGTAGCGAACACCTTTCTTATTTAGGTAAAGCTTTAAAAAACTTGATTCTAACAATTCAACAGGATAGAAATTAGAGGCTTTTCTTTTGTTTTTCGGTAGGCGGCGCTACAGCACAAGTTTTTGCTTTCTCTTACTTAGGCTGCCTCTGGCTATATTTGAGAGTCAGCACTTTCCCCCCTCCACTGCCCCTGCCAGAGGTGTCACCTGGTGCCCTTGCTGTTGCTGCCTGTGTCTCCGGGGTTGCTGTTGCCAGTATCACTGCTGTCACTGGCATCACAGCTTGGGGCCCTGGGATGGTGGGTGCCTGCACTTCGTCCAGAGTTGCTGGGGTCAGGGGCTCTACAGCCGTGAGGGGAGATAGCGGGTGGTGGGCGAGCTGGGGCTGTGGGTGCCTCTGCCACAGAAGGGGCTGTTGGGCTGCTGCTGCTGCTCCTGCTGCAGGTGAGGGGGTCGCAGGTGCCTCCATGGCGGGGGTCGGGTTTGCAGGTCCTGCTGCCACTGCTGCCTGGTTTCCTGTGGCCAAGGGCCCTGCTGCACCAGGAATCTGGATTCGTATGCACAGCCTCCCCTGCTGCTACCGGGTTCTCTGGGGCTGCAGGCTCACCTGCCACACCCCCAGGGTCAGGATCACAGGCTCTGCCTTGGCTGTCTGCTCCAGGCCACCCACCTTTAGATGTACAGATGTGTGGAGATCGCTGGCATCCTGGCACGTTGGGCAGAGGAAACCTTGTAGATTGAAGGGAGAGACAAAGGGAGCATCTCATGCTGCCGTGATGCTGACATCAGGCACTAAACACTTCTATTAGGTACGAAGAGAGGTCTCAGCTCAATGAACTAATCACTCACCTTTGTACACTAGAAAAAGAAGAGTAAATACAAGCCGAAAGTGAATAGAAAAAAGGTACTGATAAATACAATCTGAAATTACTGAAATAGAAGTAGAAAACAATAGAGAAATCAGTGAAATCAGAACTGTGTCCTTTGTGGGGGTGGGAAGTGAATAAAATTGATCGATATCTACTTTTACTTATCAGAAAAAGAGAAGACACAAATTACCAGGAATGAAAGAGGAGTATCAATACAGATCCTACAAACATCAAAATGATAATAAAAGCATATTATGAACAACTTGATGGAAGTAAATTTCATAACTTAGAGAAAAATGGACAAATTCCTTAAAAGATACAGGCCATCAAGCTCGCTCATGAAAATTAGATAATGTAAATAGCCCTGGATCAATGAAAGAAATTAAGTTTATAGTTAAAATCTTCCCACCAAAACAAACAAAAAACAAAGGTAAAAAAAGACCTTCCAGGCCTAGAGAGCTTCATTGGTGATTTCTAACAAATGTTTAAGTAAGAAATAATATAACTTTTCCAGAGTACAGAAAAGGTGGGAATACCTTTCAAATTCTCTGAGGCCAGTAGTGCCCTGATGCCAAAAGCAAACAGAAACATTACAAGAAAACTACAGACCAGCAACCCGCATGAACACAAACAGAAAAATTCTTAAAGTTCTAACAAATTGAATCCAAAAATTAAAAAGACAACAAATCATGATGAAGTGAGGCTTATTTCGTGACTGCAGTGTTGGCTTAACCTTTCAGAATCAATCAATGTAATTCACCAAATTAAGAGGCTTTTAAAAAAGAAAGAAAAAAACCCCACACCTGATTATCTCAATAGGTGAAGAAAATGCACTTGACAAAATCTAACATCTAAACATGATTTTAGGAAAGACTCTCAGGTCTTCTCTGGTGGTGCAGTGGTAAAGAATCCGCCTGCTAATGCAGGGGACACGGGTTTGATCCCTGGTTCCGGAAGATCCCACATGCCGCAGAGCAAGTAAGCCCATGCGCCACAACTACTGAGCCTGCGCTCTAGAGCCGCGAGCCACAATTACTGAGCCTGTGCACCACATCTACTGAAGCCCAGGCCCGTGCTCCACAAGAGAAGCCATCACAATGAGAAGCCTGCGCACCACGACAAAGAGTAGCCCCTGCTCGCCGCAACTAGAGAAAGCCCGTGGGCAGAAATGAAGACCCAACACAGCCAAAAATAAATTAATTAATTAATTAAAAATAAAAAAAGAAAAGCCTCTCAGCAAATTAAGAATAGAAGTGAACTTCCTCAACTTGATAAAGTGCATTACAAAAAATCTACTGCCAACAGTATACTTAATGGTGAAATATTGGGTGTTAAGTAAACCACTGAAGATTGAATGAAGCAGGATGTCTGTTCTCAACCTTTATTCAACAATGTACTGGAGGTCCTAGCCTTTGCAATAAGGCATAAAAAGTAAAGAAAGAAAGAAAAGGCAGACAAATTGGAAAGGAAAAAGCAAAGTCCAGTAAACCTCTTCTTCCCCATTCAGCCACGTTCGCAGCATCAGTAGTGCTTATCATTTCCTTCTACTGTGTATCAACTTAGTCTCCCCTGCATATACTTGTCTCACTAGCACATGCTCTCTTTCCTAACTACACATAATCTAATTTCAGCAAGGTTCTTACAGATGAAAACTGTTTCCATTTCCCAAAAGATAGTTTTTGGCAACAATTCCTTTATTGTCTGGTCACAAGAAAGATACTAATGGCTTTTTTACTTGAACAGTCACTCTGACTAGTTGTACTAGAACACTGGGCGTTTGACACACTTCTGCTGTTGCCAGTAAGTATCAAGTACTTTCAAAAGTCTCTCTCTCTCTCCACTTTAAACAAGAAGAAGAAAAGATTCCAAGTTCCCACTTAAAATGTATACACACAATAGTCTTGGGGAACTTGTTGGAGAAAGGTATGTGTCCAACACCTCCTCTCCTCTCTTCTCTAATTTTTTCTGTGGTCGACTCTCCTGTCATCTCCCCAGCAAAGGAAGCATACACTGCATGTGTATGTGTGAGAATCTTCCCTACCCTCCTTTATTGAGATATAATTCATCTATTGAAAAATGCCTTTTTTGAAGGATATGAAATACGTGGCTTTTGGTATAACTCTGGGCACCATTTTTGGTAAAGACTACTCTTTCTCTACTGAATGGTCTTGGCACCCATGGCAAAAACCCTTGACCATAAATGAAGGGTTTCTTTCTGGACAGTCAATTCTATTCCATTGATTCATATGCTTATCTTTATGCAGTACCACACTGTCTGTTACTTCAGCTTTATAGTAAGTTTTCAAATCAGGAAGTGTAAGTCTTCCAACTTTGTTCTTTTTCAAGATCATTTTGGCCATTGAATCCCTTGCTTTCCCATATGAATTTTAAGATCACCATGTAAATTTGGCTGCAAATAGGGCAGCCAAAATTTTGATAGGAATTGCATTGAACCTGTAGGTAAATTTGGGGAACACTGCCATTTTGGTAATATTAATAAATCTTCCCCATAACGTCAAGTCTTCTAATCCATGAACGTAATGTGTCTCCACTTATTTTGTTCTTCATTAATTTCTCTCAGTAATGTTTTACAGTATCTAGTGTACAAGTCTAATACTTTCTCTATTAAATTTATTACTATTTTATTATTTATGACACTTATGAATGAAATAGTTTTTAAATTTCATTTTCAGATTGTTCATTGCTGATGTACAGAAATTAAACTGATGTACATATATTGATCTTGCACCCTGCAAACTTGATAAATTCACTTATAGCACTATTGGTTGTGTGTGTGCATGTGTGTGTATGCATGCACATGTGTGTATTTCTGAGGATTTACTATGTAAGAGACCATTTTACTGTGTAAAAGGTCTTCCTTTCTAACTTAGATGCCTAATTTCCCTGTAATTTACAGTAAAATGGAGAATACAAATGTCAAGAGGGGTCATCCTTGTCCTATTCTTCATTTGAGGGGAAAAACTTTCAGTTTTCAACTCTTAAGTATGATGTTGCTGTGGGTTTTTCGTAGATGCTGTTTATCAACTTGAGAAAGTTCCTTTCCATTCCCCAGTATTGATCTTCTAGTGTTTTTTGTTTGTTTGTTTGTTTGTTTTGCGGTACGTGGGCCTCTCACTGTTGTGGCCTCTCCCGCTGCAGAGCACAGGCTCCGCACGCGCGGGCCCAGCGGCCACGGCTCACGGGCCCAGCTGCTCCGCGGCATGTGGGATCTTCCCGGACCAGGGCACGAACCCGTGTGCCCTGCATCAGCAGACGGACTTCCAACCACTGCGCCACCAGGGAAGCCCTCTTCTAGTGTTTTGATAATGAAAGAATGTTGAATTTTGTCAGATGATTTTTCTGCATCTATTGATTTATGTGGCTTTTGTGCTTTATTCTACTGACATATTAAATTTATTGACTTTTGTATGTGAACTAACCTTACATTCCAGGGATAAATTCCATCTGGTCATGGTGTACAATTCTTTTTTATATGTTGCTGGATTAACTTTACTAGTACTTTGTTTAGGAATTTTGCATCCATATTCATAAGGGATATTAGTCTACAGGTTTTTTCCTTTCTGCTGCCTGGTTTTTGAATCAGGGTAACACTGGCCTCATAGAATGATTTCAAATGTGTTCCTGCCCTTCTATCTTTTTGGAAGTGTTTGTAAAGGATTTTTCTTAAATCCTCTTTAAATGTTTGGTAGAATTTACCAGTGAAGCCATCTAGAACTGGGCTTTTCTCTGTGAGAAGTTTTGATTACTAATTCAGTGTATTTCTTATAGGCTTATTCAGATTTTCTGTTTCATTTTGAGTCAGTTTTAATAGCCTTTTGATGAATTTGTCCATGTCTTCAAGGTTATCTAATTTGTTTGCATACAATTTTTCATGGTTTTCTCTTATAATAAAAACAAAAGTCTGTTCCTGTTTTCATCCCTGAATATTGTATTAATATGAAGCTTCTCTTCTGTTTCTTGGGCAGTCTAACTAAAGATTTGTTAATTTTGTTGATGCTTTTAAGGAACAAACTTTTGGTTTTGTTGATATGCTCAATTGTTCTTCTATTCTCTATATCAGTTATTTTTTCTCTAATTTTATTTCCTTTCTGCTGCTTATTTGGGGTTTAGTTTGCTCTTCTGTCTCTAGTTTCTTATGGTAAATGATTAGGTAATTTGTTTGAGATCTCTCTTCTTTTTAATAGAGGCATTTGGAGCTATAAATTTTCCTGTAAGCACTCCATATGTTTTAGTATGTTTGTTTACATTTTCATTCATCTCAAAGTATTTTCCAATTTCCCTTGTGATTTCTTGGTATTTAGGAGTATGCTGTTTAATTTCCACATACTTGGGAATTCCACAGACTCCTTTCTGGTATTGATTTCTGACTTCACGCCAGTGTGGCCCAAGAACATACTTTGAACACTTTCAATTATTTTAAATTTATTAAGACTTGTTTTATGGCTTAACATAATACTTATGTTATGGTCTCTCGTAGAGAATGTTCAATTGTGCATTTGAAAAGAATGTGTAATCTGCTGTTGTTGGGTGAAGTGTTCTATAGATGTCTTGGGGTTAGTAAGTTTATAGTGCTTTTCAGGTCTTCTATCCCAGTTGACCTTCTATCTAGTTGTTCTATTACTGAAAGTGGAATGTTGATGTTTACAACTATTATCTTTGAATGCCTATTTCTCCCTTCAGTTCTGTTGTTTTAGCTTTATGTGTTTTGGGTCTCTGTTTTAAAATGTGTACACATTTATAATTGTTTTATCTTCTTGATAGATTGACCCCTTTTTTTTTTAAAGGCTGTGTTGGATCTTTGTTGCTGCATGTCGGCTTTGTCTAGTTGCGGCGAGTGGGGGCTACTCTTCATTGCGGTGCACAGGCTTCTCATTGCGGTGGCTTCTCCTATTGCGGAGCAAGGGCTCTACGTATGGGGGCTTTGGTAGTTGTGGCATGTGGGCTCAGTAGTTGTGGGTCTCAGGCTCTAGAGTACAGGCTCAGTAGTTGTGGTGCACAGGCTTAGTTGCTCTGCGGGATGTGGGATCTTCCTGGACCAGGGGTCAAAGCTGTGTCCCCTGCACTGGCAGGCAGATTCTTAACCACTGAACCACCAGGGAAGTCCCTATTGACACTTTTATCATTATAAAACAAACTTTTTAGTGTTTGGTAACAACTTTTGTCTTAAAGTCTATTTTTTCTGGTATTCATATAGCCACTCCAACTGTTTTTTTTTTTGGTTTCTGTTTAAATGTCTTCTTCCATTCCTTTGCTTTCAACCTACTTGTGTCTTTTAATCTAAAATGTTTGCCTTGTATATAGGATATAGCTGGATCATATTTTTCTACAATCTGTCCATCTGCTTTTTGATTGGATTGGTTAATCCATTCACATGTAATGTAATTACTGATAAATTAAGATTTACATCTTCCAGTTTACAATTTGTTTTCTATGTGTCTAATATATTTTCATTCCTCTATTTCTCCATTTCCATCTTCTGCTGCATTAAATAGGTATTTCCTAGTATACAATTTTGCTATCTACCATATCTACCCCTCCTCCTTTGTGCTGTTGTCATACAAATTACATCCATAAACATTGTGTGTCTCTCAACCCAGATTTCTAATTATCATTTTATGCAGTTTCCTTTTAAATCAGAGAAAGAAAAAAGAGTTACAGGTAAAAATTATACTGTCTTTTGAATTTATAGATAGAGTCACTTTTACTGGTTCTTTTATTTGTCCATGTGGATTAGAGTTACTGTCTAATGTCCTTTCATTTTGGCCTAAAAGACTCCCTTTAGTATTTCTTGTAGGTCATCTTCGCTAGCAGTGAATTTTCATGGCATTTGTATGTTGGGAATATCTTAATTTCTCCTTCAATTTGGGGGGATAATTTTGCTAGATATAGAATTCTTGTTTGACAGTTTTTCCTCCAGTATTTTGAATATGTCAAACCACTGCCTCCTGGCTTCCATGGTTCCCATGAGAAATCAGCTGTTAATCTTTATTGAAGATCCTTTACACAGGATAGGTCACTTCACTTTTGCTGCTGTCAGGATTCTCTTCAGCATTGTCTTTCGATAGTTTGATTATCATGTATGATGTACTCTTTGAGTTTATCTTACTTAGAGTCCATTAAGGTTCCTGGATGTGTACATTAATGCTTTTCATACAAATTTGGGAAAACCATTTTTTCTTCAAATGTTCTTTGTAGTCCTTTCCTTCTCTTTCTCTCAGACTTGTGGCATGCATATATTTGTACCCTTGACCCATAGGTCTCTGAGGCTCTGTTCCTTTTTCTTCATTCTTTTCTATTCCTCAATCATCCCAATTGACCTATCTTTAGAATACACTGATTCTTTGGTCTGCTCAAATCTTCTCTGACCCTCCTAGGGAATTTTTCATCTCTGTTATTGAACTTTTCAACTCTGGCATTTCTACTTGGTTCTTTTTAATTTTTAAAATTTAATTAATTTAATTTTTACTTCATTATACCCCCTATTTGATGAGACAGCATTCTTACATGTTCTTTTAGTTATTTAGACATGGTTTCCTTTGATGGATTGGATATATCTAAAACAGCTGCTTTAAAGTCTTTGTCTAGTAAGTCCAATGTCTGGACTTTCTCAGGGACAGTTTCTATTACTTGTGTATTGGCCATGCTTGTTTCTTTGCATGTCTTGTAACTTCTTGTTGAAAATCGAACATTTTACATAATAGAATGTGGCAACTCTGGACGTCAGATATTCTCACCCCTCTACTACAGGTGTTGCTCTATGTTGTTGTTGCTTGTTGTTACTGTTACTGTTTGTGACTTTCTTGAACTCTGTGAAGTCTGTGTTATTTGCTGTGTGTAGCCACTGAAATCTCTGCTCAGTCAGCTTACAGGTCAGTTAAATATTGGACATATGTTTCCTTAAATTCCTGGAACCAAAGAGGCTCTCAGTCTTTGCCAAGGGGCTCTTTGTGCATGTTGGGCCTGTGTTCAACACTCAGCCAAGCAGTTTACAACTCTGCCTTAACCTTCACCACTTCCTGCTTGCACAGAGGCTTGATCAGCTGGAGAGGAGAACTCAGGGCCTTGAAATATTTTTCTTAAGCACATGGCACAGCTCTGGACATGCACACAGACCTAAGCATACACATGGCCTTCTAGAATTCCAATAATATGTCAGAGCTTTTCAAAGCCTCTTATGGAATAAAATATCCCCCCAACTTTTTCTTTTAAATGTTTTGCTCAGCTTAATGTTTGCCACAACTATAATCACTGCCTCATGGAGCTGTTATGGTAAACAATCAATATTTTTTTTTATTTCTGTTTTTTGTTTATTTTGGTTTTGTTGTTTTGGGATTTTTGTGTTTGTTTTTTGATTTTGAAAAAATGTCCCCAGAGAAAAGGCTGTTTGCCCTGGGTGAGCTCTGAGTGAGGTCAGAAAAAGATAAGCTTTGTGAAAGGAATTTTCTAGAGAACTGTTATGTCAAATAATGGTAATTTTCTTAGAACAGAGCTATGAATGAGTTCCAACCTTGTTCTTTCCTCCCAGTGAATGCTAGGGTCAGTAGCTGTTGATTTTCGCCACGACTGTGGGGCTCTTCATTGTCAAGGCTACCATGGAACTGGGAAGAATGGGTGGGAATAGGGAAAGTTGAAACAATGCAGTACTCACTGTTTTACAAAGGTAATAGCCATTTTTATTGAATAAACACTCTCCAGATTGATGTACACCTTGGATTAGTTTCCATAGTCCTGAAAAAGTTGATTTTGACAATTCTTGCAGTATTCTCATTGCTTTTACATAGAACAGGCTCTTTAAAGATCCTTACTCTGCCAATACCAATGAGGGCACTGCCTTTCTTTTTACAAACCCCCAGTCCCATTATAATCCTTTGATGTGGATAAGCATGGAAGAAGAAGCTACAGTTACATAGGGCATGAAGGTTAAAAATGAACAACTGCTGAGGAATCAAAAAATACCTTGAGACAAATGAAAATGGAAATACAACGTACCAAAATTTATGAGATATAGCAGAAGAGTTCTAAGAGGGAAGTTCATAGATATAAATACCTACATCAAGAAATTAAAAAAGATCTCAAACAATCTAACTTTATCCTTCAAGAGAATAGAAAAAGTACAGATAAAGCCAAAAATTAGTAGATGGAAGGAAATAACAAAGATCAAAGCAAAAATCAATGAAACAGAGACTTAAAAAAAATGAAACTAAGACCTGGTTTTTTGAAAAGATAAACATAATTGACAAACCTTTATAGCTAGACTCACCAAGGAAAAAAAGAGAAAGGACTCAAATAAAATCAGAAATGAAAGAGGAGATATTATAACTGATAACACAGAAATACAAAGGATCATAAGAGACTACTGTGAATAGATATACACCAACAAATTGGACAACCTAGAAGAAATGGATAAATTCCTAAAAACATACAATCTACTACAAATGAATCATGAAGAAATAGAAAACATGAACAGACCAATTTCTAGTAGAAGATTGAATCAGTAGTCAAACACCTCCCAACAAACAGAAGTCCAGGACCAGAGTTTCACTGGTGACTTCTAGAAAACATTTCCAAAGAATTAATACCAATCCTTCTCAAGCTCTTCCAAAAACAATAAAAGAGGGACCACTTCCAAACTTATTTTCTGAGGCCAATATTACCCTGATACCATAACCAGACAAGGATACCATAAGAAATGAAAATTATAGGCCAATATCCCTGATGAACATAGACGCAAAAATCCTCAACAAAATATTAGCAAATTGAATTCAACAATACATTAAATGAATTATACATCATGATCTAGTGGGATTTATTCTGAGGATGCAAGGATGATTCAATATCTGAAAATCAATCGGTGTGATCCACCAAATTAACAAAATGAAAGCTAAAAATCATATGATCATCACAGTAGATGCCGAAAAGGTTTTTTAACAAAATTCAACATCCATTTATGATAAAAGCTCTCAACAAAGTATATATAGACAGAATGTACATCAACATAATAAAGGCTATATATGACAAGCCCACAGCTAATAATCATACTCAATGGTGAAAAGTTGAAAGTTTTCCTCTAAGATCGGGAACAAGACAAGGCTGCCACTTTTATTCAATATAGCATTGGAAGTCCTAGCCAGAGCAGTCAGGCAAGAAAAAGAAATAAAAGGCATGCAAATTGTAAAGGAAGAAGTAAAACTGTCACTATTTGCAGATGACATGGTATTACATATAGAAAACCCTAAAGACACCACCAAAAAATTGTTAGAATAAAAATATTCAATAAATTGCAGGATACAAAATCAATACACAGAAATCTGTTGCCTTTCTATATACTAATGACAAACTATCAGAAGTAGAAATTGAGAAAACAATCCCATTTACAATTACATCAAAGAGAATAAAATACCGAGGAAGAAACAACAAAGAAAGTGGGGCGGGGGGAGGGATAAATTAGGAGTTTGGGATTAACATATACACACTACTATATATAAAACAGACAACCAACAAGGACCTACTGTATAGCACAGGGAACTATACTCAATATTTTGTAATAGCCTATAAAGGAAAAGAATCTAAAAAAATATAATAGATATATATGTATGTATAATAATCACTTTGCTGTACACCTGAAACTAACACAACATTGTAAGTCAACTATACATCAATTAAAAAAAAAAAAAGAAACTTAGCCAAGAAGGTAAAATATACCCTGAAAACTATAAGACATTGATGAAAGAAATTGAAAACAACACAGAAAAGATATGGAAAGATATTTCATGCTTATGAATTAGAAGAGTTAATGTTAAAATTTCCATTCTACCCAAAGCAATCTATAGAGTCAATACAATCCCTATCAAAATTACAAAGGCATTTTTCTCAGAAACAGAACAACAATCCTAAAATCTGTATAAAACCACATGACCCTAAACAGCCAAAACAATCTTGAGAAAGAAGAACAAAGCAGGAGGCATTACACTCCCTGATTTCAAACTATATTACAAAGCTATAGTAATCAAAACAGTATGGTATTGGCATAAAAACAGACACACAGATCAATGAAAAAGATCAGAAAGCACCAAAATAAATCCACACATATATGGTCAATTAATTTACGACAAAGGAGCCAAGAATATACAATGAGAAGAGGACAGTCTCTTCAATAAATTGCACCAGCAAAATGGACAGCCACAGGCAAAAGAATGAAACTGGACACTCCCTTACATCATACACAAAAATTAACTCAAAATTGATTAAAGATTCGAACATAAGGCCTGAAACCATGAAACTCCTAGTGATCATAAACATAGGTGGTAAGCTCCTTGACATCAGTCTTGGCAATGATATTTTAGATCTGACACCAAAAGCAAAGGCAACAAAAGAAAAAATAAACAAGTGGGACTACATCAAACTAAGAAACTTCTGCACAGCAAAAGAAACCATCAGCAAAATGAAAAGGCAAATCATATATCCTATAAAGGGTTAATATCCAAAATATATAAAGAACTGGAAGCAAAAAGCAATCTGATTTTTAAAACGAGCAGAGGATCTGAATAGATATTTTTCCCAAGAATACACACAGATGGCCAACAGGTACATGAATAGGTGTTCAATATCACTAATCATCAGGGAAATGCAAATTGTAACCACAATGAGATACCACCTCACACCTGTTAGAACGTCTATTATCAAAAAGACAAGAAATAACAAGTATTTATGAGAATGTGGAGAAGAGGGAACCCTTGTGCACTGCTGCTGGGAATGTAAATTGGTGCAGCCAGTATGGAAAATGGTATGAAGATTCCTCAAAAATTTAAAAATAGAGCTACCATATGATCTAGCAATTCTGCTTCAGGGTGTTTATCACGATAAAATGCAAACATTAATTCACAAAGATTCATGCAGCCCAATGTTCACAGCAGCACTATTTACAACAGTTAAGATGTAAGATGTGGTGTATGTATATACATATAATGGAATATCATTCAACCCCTGCAAAGAAGGAAACTTGCTCTTTGCGACAACATGGATGGACACTGAGGGCATTACGCTTAGTGTAACAAGTCTGGGAAAGACAACTACTGTATGATCTCAGGATTCTCATATATGTGAATTCTAAAAACAACCCAAGAAACAGAAAACCCAAAATCAAACTCATAGAAACAGAGAACACATGGGTGGTTCAGAAGTTGGGGATGGAGGGTGGCTAAATGGGTAAAGGTGGTCAAAAGGTATAAACTTCCAGGCTTCCCTGGTGGCACAGTGGTTGAGAGTCCGCCTGCCGATGCAGGGGACACGGGTTCGTGCCCCGGTCCGGGAAGATCCCACATGCCGTGGAGCGGCTGGGCCCGTGAGCCATGGCCGCTGAGCCTGCGCGTCCGGAGCCTGTGCTCCGCAACGGGAGAGGCCACAACAGTGAGAGGCCCACGTACCGCAAAAAAAAAAAAAAAAAAAAAGTATAAACTTCCAGTTACAAAATAAGCCCTGATGAGGTAATGTACAGCATGATGACTATAGTTAATCATACCCTATTATATATTTGAAAGTTGCTAAGAGAGTACCACCTTAATCTTAAAAGTTCTCATCACAAGAAGAAAATAAGTTTGTAGCTATGTGTGGTGATGGAATTTAACTAGACTAATTCTGGTGGTCATTTTGTAATATATATAAATACAAATCATTATGTTGTACACCTGACAATAATATAATGTCATATGTCAATCATATCTCTATTAAAAAATGGAAAATGATACTTAAGTACATTTTTTCATAATCTTCCTTCCAGTCTTAGCATCTGCTAACAACTCAACTGAAAAAAACAAATATGTTAACAGTAGTGCTTCAAGAATCATTTTCACTAGACTTAAATCAGATACAGAAAGCAAAAAGAAGGGCTAATAGGAATGTGTCCTTTATCTATTTACTATCATTTCTAAACTGCCACTGTTTCATGCAAATGTTCAGCTACAGATTTTCATGGTTCTAAGAGTGAATGCTTACATGTCAGGCTGTGCTCTTTAATGACCATGGTAATGATTCCTTCCTAATCTCTTGCTTCCTAAGGGGCAGACAGAACTACAGCTTTCCACACTTACTTCCAATTATACTTTAGGGTGATTTTCCTCTAGCACAGAATAGGAATGAAAAAGCATGGCCTGGCCCTTAAATAGGTCTGTTAATCTGCTCCAGAATACTGCCTGGAGCTGTATGATTGCTTCAGGGTAAACTGTTGTTTTGTTTTGTTTTGTCTTTATTACCATCTAAAGGCTTCTCAAAAGCCTTTTAGCAGCCATTGTTTTTGTGGGGGGGGGAAATTCTTTATTTCTAAGAAGTGTTATTTAATCTATAAACAATTCATTTAAATCTCTACTCTGGAAACAATAAACCATCATAGAAAACTAAATCTTCCGAGGAAACAATCAGGATGCTGAACAAGGATGGAAAACTTGATCCACAGAATAAAAGATAAATTCAGGGGGGTTAATTAACTGAATACTAAAAATATGCACGAATGATTTCCTAGTAGGTTGGTGGCAAAGAACTGAGACATACTAACATCGAAGGCTCTGTAGAGGGGAAGGTAGTCCTATCGGCCCAACAAAGGACAAACATTGTATAAGTCCACTTATATGAGGAACATAGAATTGTCCAGTTCACAGTGATAAGAAGGTAGAACAGTGCTCACCAGGGACTTGGAGGAGTGAGTGGGAAGTTACTGTTTAGTGTGTGGACAAAAAAAAAAATTACGTCACCTGCCAAATCAGTAAACAACAAATGTTGCAGCCATGAAGCCATCAGCCACTACGGTTGCCCTGACACATATCCTGATGAAATTCAGGATGGAGAAAGACAGGATACTGGCCCTAGATAGTTCAGGTGCATAAATATTAAAGGGAATAATTTCAGGGAGCCCAGACTCTTGCATCTTCCCATACATAGAAAAGCACAAAATCCATTAACTTGCATTGTGTTTTTTTGTGATTAGCAGTAATCTTTTGATGTTCGACTACTTTTTTGTTTTCCAGCAAAAATGCCTATATCTCCTGGCTCCTCCCTTACCTCTTCGGGACAGTCCCTCAGAGCCATCTGAGAGGCCAGTTCCTGGGCTATGGTCCTCAGCAATGTCCTCAAATAAAATGTAACTCTCAACTTTTAGGGTGTGCTTTTTCTTCATTCGACAAATGGGTACAGAGTTTTGGTTTGTGAGAAGAAGTCGAAGTCAGGAGATCTGCCCAGCTACACACGTGCAGAAAGGCTCCTCGAAGGTCAAAAGGGCGGCGGTGCCACCCCATAGTAAATGATGTCAACCTACCCATAGGCCTCTTCGCTAGAATCCATCTTGGCTAAAAGATGCTCATGCATACATGGGAGGACCCTGAGATAAACCAAATACAGACTCAGAACCAGGCAAAGCAAGATGACTGGCCAAAGGAAACCCAGAAGAAATGCCCCACAAAAGTGATTCAAACTGCCATGAGGGTGTGACTCTCTCTCTGAGTCCGCCCGTGTGTCTACCCACACGTACTGTATTCTTTTTCCTCCTAATAAACATTTTACCTGTTTCACTAGTTTCCATCTTTGTGGGAATTCTCTTCTGCAAAGCCATAGGGCCAGGGCCTTGTCACCGGCCACTGGTCTAGTGGCTGGGATTTGGTGCTCTCACTGCCGCGGCCTGACCTCAATCTCTGGCCGGGAACCGAAACCCTGCTTCAAGCTGCTGCAGGCTGAGGCCATCCAAGATTAGCATGGAAGGGATCCAGCCTACAGAATGGACTAGAATGAACCAGAGGAGGGAACATGCAGCTTCTGACCACGTACACCAGCCGTTCTGGTCTCTGGCTGCACTTTATAATCCCCTCAAGACTTAAAGTAAATATATACACTCCCCAACACCAGGCCTACATCCAGTGGTGATGGTTGAATTGATCAGCAATGGAGCCCAGGTTTCGGTATTTTTTTCAAAGCTCCCTGGGTCATTCTGAGGTGTAGCCAGGCTGAGAACCACTGAAGGAGACCCTTAGGGAGCTGTCTGGAATATAGCTAATTATCCTCCCCTTAAAAAAAAAAATCACAAGAGATAAGGGCAATGAGGTCTCAGAGGAACAAGAAGCTTGTAAAACTTGGAATTTTGATAATCCTTAAACTGGAAAAGGAAGATGAGTAAACATGAATTCAGCAGACATTATTCCAGCTACAACGTCAGGGACGGTGCCAGGCCTGGAGAGGCAGGGGGAGACCCGTGCCCCCTCCTCTGGCGGAGGGGGCGGTGCAGCAGGAGTCCCACGCGAGCGCCACCTCGAGGAGGAGCGCCTAAGTGCAGGGCTGGGGGAGCACCTGGGATGCACCTCTACGCTGGAGGGAAAATCAGGAAAAACTTCCCAGAGAAAGTGATGCTGGCGCCACGAACGGGTCTTGAGGGGTGACAAGAAGCTAGCCAGGCAAACGTGAGAAGACAGAGACGATCTGTATTCCGGGCTGCGGGGTGGTACCAGCTTAGGGGGAAGCTCGGTGGGTTTGAGATAAGGTGGGCTGAGGGCAGAGGGTCTGGGGTGGAGGGAGAACCCAGCTGACTTTACCCTCTGAAGCCAGTCTCAGAAGCAGCCCCAGGTTAGCAGGGCAGAGCAACAGTCCTTAATTCTCATCATTTCCACCAACAGACTGCCTCTTTAACAGATTCCATGTGAAAATTACATCTATGGACGCTCTCAGGAAGGTCACAGTGGTAGAAAGGACATTCCTGCGCCCGCTGTGACCTGACTAGAAAACGTGAGAATCATCTTGTAAACCTTCCCCTGGAGCCATTGCAGAGAACAAAGCTCCCTCTTCTGACGACGACGACACAGAGGCCACACCCAACACCTTGCAAATCTATCATACATGCTACAAATGGCATTTTCTTTTGAAAGCTCAACTGCTTTTTGTTTGTTTAGTTTTTCAGCTGGGGAATTACAAAAATGAGTACATATCTGTTTCTAAATTCTTTTTTTTTTTTTGCGGTACGCGGGCCTCTCACTGTTGTGGCCTCTCCCGTTGCGGAGCACAGGCTCCAGATGCGCAGGCTCAGCGGCCATGGCTCACGGGCCCAGCCGCTCCGCGGCATGTGGGATCCTCCCGGACCAGGGCACGAACCCGTGTCCCCTTCATCGGCAGAAGGACTCTCAACCACAGCGCCACCAGGGAAGCCCCTAAATTCTTAAGTGATCTCTCTAGGCTTGTTTTTCTCTCTCTGGGGCATATTTTCTCTAAAGTTAGGGCCAGTGTGTATCTCCACATGCCGTCCTGCACGCGGAGCCAATTTGCGGAATGAAAACGAAGGCAGGTCCACCAGCCAGGGGAGATAAGCTCACGAAGAGCCCTGAGCAAGGAGTCCGCATGGTCTTCAGTATTAACCTTCCAGGCGGATCTGAAACAGACGCGCGAGTGCAGATTCAAACCTTCACGAAACAGCAGGAACTTCCAGGTATCTCTTCTCCTTTCTGCCTCACTACAGCCCTCAGGGCAGCCGGTCTGATCCCTAATCCACAGGTGAGGAATCCAAGAAGTACAGCCTGCTGTGCCCAAGGGGGGCTCCGGAGTCTGAGTCAGCGCCCCGCCCGCACAGATGCGACCCCCCCCCCCATGAGCGGAGTGGTCCCACACCCACGGCGCTAAGCGTATCCTGCTTCCTGGGCACCGGACATCCCGGTCGGCAGGTGTCTACAGTGTTGTAGCCTGTGCTCCGTGTGTGCTGTCTCGTTCTGTGAAGAACCCCACGGACTCTGACCTGAGGAGTTAGAGGACAGCTGCTCAGATCGAGGGTCCAGTCCCTTGGCTGTAAGTGGGTGGGATGGGATTCAAAGCCGGGTGGCAGGGCCATCTCCGGACCTGAGTCTGAACCCCGGTTCTACCGTTTAATCACTGAGCGGCCTCGGACAAGTTACTCGGCTTGTCTGGGCCTCCATTTCCTTATATTTAAACGAGGATAATAACGCGAGCCGCGTGGAGTGAGGGTTCGATAAGCAAAGCACCGAGAGCGCCTGAGGACGCCTGCCGCCGGGTGAAGCCTCAGTAAACAGTTAATTACCGAGTCTGCGGACGACGCTGCCATCAGGGAAACCTTGTGGTTTTCGAAAGTCCTACAGGAACTAGGTCTTATTCCGCTGAGATTGTGAAGGAAGTTACAGTCTGCTCTGTTTGAAGTGAGATGGGGCGCCGGCATCCCTCTGCCCTCTCCCCCTGCAAACCCTCCCCCTCGTCCAGCCCCAGTACGGCTGCCCCGTCCGCAGCTACCCCAGGAAAGGGCCCTGATTACGGGCACACAGATGCCCCTTACCCCGCACACCCCCCTCTACCCGGCAGGTTACGCTGCCTGTGGACAGCACTGAACAAGCCTCCGCAGTCGGCGAATGCCTGCAAGTCTCCAGGATACGCATCTCGGTCTGGGGATGGATAAGAAAAGGGCGCCAGGCTTCCGGCTGCCGAAACCTCCGCCACCATTCCTGCGGTTCTGCCTGCTGTCAGGACCAGCCGCTGCAGGGAGAGCCACACTGCACTGACCTAGGGGCAGGGTCCCGCCTCGGTCTCCAGATCCTGCACCGAAAGGTACCATGGGACCCACCAAGTCACTCTACGGAGAACATTCAGTGACGCGCTAAAAACCGCACACAAATTACAAATGGCTCCCAAGTGGCAAGAAGGTCACTCTCCCCATTTTCTTGCTTATATATTTCGTGCTTATATTCACGGAGCAAGGTCGAACTTTGTCAATTTTGGCTAAGCTCATTTGGCTTTGATCTTCACCTGATCTGGGCTGGGCCAACGTTTATTATTGCATCGTCTATACCAAGTAAATTAACCCGGGCTAACGTCCTTGTCAACAAGTGCCAAGAGAAAGAAGGCCCTGCACGACGATTCTCTCTACCAAGCCCCCCGAGAGAGCTTCAGCGGTCCTCCTGTCATTCCTCGGCCCTCATCAGGGGAACAGTCATCACTTATAATCACTTTTTAAAATAAAGGGTCTGCCTGCTAAGCTGGCAGTGGGGCAGAGACCCTGGTGCAGGGCAGTTCCTCGCCCACTGCAGGCTGGGGCAGGGCACACGGGACCCCAAACTGAGGACGGAGCGGAGGCCGGGACACGGAGGCTTCAGCCCCTGCAGAGGCTGTGGTCAAGAAGCACAGTTACAGAGGTACCACCGCTGTGGAAAGCACTGTGGGGCAGAAGAGCAGAAGTTTCCAGGAGTGAGTGACTGGCTAGGGGGCTATCTTCATCTGGGTGCCGGCAAAGCCTCTGCTGAAAGAGGGACCTGGGAGGTGGGGGGCAGTGGGGAGCAGTGTGGCCCCAGGAAGCCCGGGCAGGGCTGGGTCTCCCCTGCATCTGCAGGCCTGCAGGACAGCACACCCACAAACTTTAGTCCAGGGATGTGACCTTTTCCCCCCTTAATATGCAATTTTCTATTTCAAAACAACTACCTCTTCTGGTCAACAGAATATTCTAATTACACAAGATGACCATATCTTCTGCTCCTAAGTTACAACTCAAAGGTAACACAACAGATCACACCAATTAAATCGACCCCAAGTTAAAGGGACTATATCTGCTGTCCCCATACCACTCAAGTGTTAAAAAGACCTAAATTTCTGCTGACTTGTGAGCAGAATCTGAAATGGCTCGTTACAATTTCTAAGTCCCCAACAGCTGTCCCATAAGAGCTGCCCTGGCCTTCCGCTCCCTCACCTCGGCCTCAGCATCCTGCCCCTGGATCCCAGTGGCCTCCAGGCCCCCCTCTGCCAAGGTCCAGGCCCTACTCAGAACATTCCACAGACTCCCCAAGGCCACAGAGATGAGGGCAGAGGTCTCCACCGCCCCCCGCCAGTCAGGCCTCACAGCCCGACCCCAGCTCCCTCTCTTTAGAGCCATGGGTTCGCGGTCCTCCACTCCCACCCCGCTGCCCCACCCTGGCCCGCGTGGAAGGCGCCCCTTAGATGTAAACCCAAAGCATCCACCTGCACCTCATCTTGTGCCTCGTGGGGAGCCAATCATGCACTGTCGCCCCGATCCCTCTACTGGGTGCGCGCTGGGCGGAGTGGGCCCTGCTCCCCCGACGGCCCTGTGCCCAGCAGCCTCTGGGGAACTCAGTGTCTTGTCACCTCTGCTCCGTGGACCCTGCAGACGTCCGGCCCCCAGCACGCAGCCCTTCACCTTCCTGGGTCTTGTTTCCTCGTCCAACTTGGCCCCTCACGTGGAGGAAGAGGAGAATCTGCCCAGGTGAACACGCCCATCTAAGGTCCCGAGTCCTCCTTGTTTCCTCTCCTTTGGGACTTTCAACACTTACCTCTTTTGCCTCAAAAACTGCACCCTTCCGGCCTCTCACAGATCAAACTGCCCACCCTCTCTGCTCTGTTGGAAACCTGACGTTGGTCGGACGACCCTGCTGACCTTTCACTCCCCTTGCTGCCGGGCCTTTGTCCTCCCATGTCCCCCCTTCCAGGGAACAGTCTCCCAGCCGTCCGGCACTCTCCCCTCTCACCAGCTTGTCCACATCCGAGACACGAGACGCCCGACAGCCGAATTCACGGCTCTCCACCTCTTCTCCAGGGACTGTGGTCACCCCTCCCCCCACTCCTTCCTGTGGGGCCCCGCCCCTTCCGGGGCTCCTCCCCCTGCAGCCCCACTCCGTGGCTGCTCCCAGGACGCACTCAGAGGCCACCCCCGGCCTCCTCGTTGGAGCGCATCCCTCCCTCCCCTCCCCCCACAACCCCTCGTGGGAGCCACTCCATCCCCAGGGCTGCAACACGCCATCCACAGGACACCAAGACCCTCGCTCCGTGCTGTAAGCTGCACGTGAGAAATAGTTTTATCACTGTATAGTCATGTCTCATCAGCCATGACAAAGTGACCCCAGGACACCCCTTAACTCACCCTTTGCTTTTGAGGGTGAGAGTACTAGTAACGCGGAGATGGGGGCACTCTTCTTTATGACATCAAAATGATCCTTTACTGAGCCTGGTAATTAAAAAATGTGTGTGGTTTTCATGCCAGGTTCTTGGCAAGGAGCTTGTAAAACCCTTAAAACTTCCTGAGTGACAGGGGTGACTCTGCTATGCTAATGAGGTAGCTCGAGGTGGACCCTCCATGGCTTCAGGATGGGGGTGAGTACCAGAAGGACCAGCTGCGTGGTTAAAGGGTTGGAGGCCTGCACCATCCCAATCTCTGGGGAGGGACTGAATCCAAGCACGTGGCTCAATCACGCCTACGGGATGAAACCCCAATGAAAACTCTGAACACGAGAATCTGGTGGAGCTTCCTGGGTTCTGAGCACATGAATGTGCTGGGAGGGTGGTGCACCCTGATTCCACGAGGAAAAGGCACAGAAGCTCTTCCTTCTCTCCCAGACCTCACCCTGTGTGTTGCTTCACCGGCTGATGCTAATTTGTATCTTTTAAAATAACAAGTTGAAGGCTATCCTGAGTTCTGTGAGTCCTTCTGTTAACTGATCAAACCTGAGAGGAAAACAGCAAATGTATAGCCCATTGATCAGAAGTGCAGATGGCCTGGGGACACCCAAAGCGGAGCTGGTGTCTGAAGGAAGGGGACCACACCCTCTAACTTGTGGGGTCTGGGCTACCTCTGGGTGGTTAGGGCCAGAGCTGAACTGTAGCGCACCCGGTTGGATTTTTACCAGAATAAAGTCCCTACAGCGTGCCAGCGACTCAACTGGAAACGGTACGTACTTCACACGGGGAGCATACTGCCCGCCCTGCCACCCCCCAGAGCTAAGAATACGGTACACGCAAATGTTGAAAA
This sequence comes from Neophocaena asiaeorientalis asiaeorientalis, assembly GCF_003031525.2. Classification (NCBI taxonomy): domain Eukaryota; kingdom Metazoa; phylum Chordata; class Mammalia; order Artiodactyla; family Phocoenidae; genus Neophocaena; species Neophocaena asiaeorientalis. Next base: position 4,359,286 of record NW_020175674.1, on the reverse strand, counting down.
CTCAAAACAAGTATCTCAGCCTTAAGTTCTGAAGTTTATCAAATCTACACCTCCAAGTGAGGCTGAAGATTACTTTAAGCTTGGTTCTTTTGAGCAATGGTTCTTACCACTTGAAAGCAACTCCCTAAAAACTAAAACTAAAAACTTTGTGTGGGGCTTCCCTGGTGGCGCAGTGGTTGAGAGTCCGCCTGCCGATGCAGGGGACACGGGTTTGTGCCCCGGTCCGGGAGGATCCCACATGCCGCGGAGCGGCTGGGCCCGTGAGCCATGGCCGCTGAGCCTGCGCGTCCGGAGCCTGTGCTCCGCGACGGGAGAGGCCACAACGGTGAGAGGCCCGCGTACCGCAAAAAACCAAACCAAAACAAAACAAAACTTTGTGTGCACTGCCTTGCTTTCAGGCACTGAGAACTAGCCAGTGGCCAGATGCCTGGGGTGTTGGAATTAAAGTCTGAGGCACAGGCCAGTGTAGACAGCCCCAGGGCTCACTGGCTTGGCAGAGTGGGGTGGCCACTGACCAACTGCTGAAGCCAACTGCACGCCACAGCCAGGGCAAGGGCTGCCTCCGATGTGGTCTTTCTATCCTGTGGGTGAGTACCTTAGTTCTTGCTTCAATAGGAATCGTTAGAATTTTTAAAATTACGTCCCCATGCAAGAGGGGCAATCATGACTTCTGCCACTACCACCGTGCGTACAAGGAAACTCCAGGACCAGGTTTTCTCATCTCAGAGCAAAACTCACATCTGTGGTGTTCAGTGCGGCAAAATAAAGACAGACACGGAGTCAAACTCCACAAACGACATGAAACATTCCAGTTCCGATGCCTGATATGCAAATAAGCTTCTGGTGGAGGCTAGGCTGTGGCTTCACAGAAATACAAACAGGGCAGACCCCGAGGGGCTTCTGCTGAATGTATGTTCAACCCCTCAAAGCAAGACAGCTGTGGAAATGTTATGCGTGGGCTCTTTAAGTTCATGTTTCTTTTTTTTTTTAAAGGAATATGTATGATTTTATTTATCTTTTTGTTTAAGAAATATTTTCTTTTTTTATTGAACTGCAGTTGATGGATAGTATTATGTTAGTTTCAGGCATACTACATAATGATTTGATATCTGCATAACTTGTGAAATGATCACCACGATAAACCTAATAATATCTGTCCTCAAAGTTATTACAATATTACTGACAATATTCCTTATGCTGTATATTATATCCCCATGGCTTATTCATTTTATAACTAGAGAACCTCTTAATCCCCTTCACCTGTTTTGCCCACCTCCCACCTCCTCCCTTCTGGCAACTACCTGTATGTTCTTTGTATCTATTAGGATGTTTTCATTTCGTTCTGTTTTGTTTAGATTCCACATATAAGTGAGGTCATATGGTATGACTATCTCTAATTTATTTCACTTAGCCTTATAACCTCTATATCCATACATGTTGTCACAAAGGCAAGATTTCATTTTTGATGGCGTCTTTAGGATTTTCTATATATAGTATCATGTCATCTGCAAACAGTGACAGTTTTACTTCTCCCTTTCCAGTTTGGATTCCCTTTATTTCTTTTTCTTGTCTAACTGCTGTGGCTAGGACTTCCAATACTATGTTGATGAGTATGGCCATTCTTGTCTTACTCCTGCTCTTAGAGGAAATGCTTTAAGCTTTTCACCGTTGAGTATTATGGCCGTGCTTTTGTTGTATGTGGCCTTTATTATATTGAGGTACATTCCCTCATTACCAAGTTTGTTGAGAGTTTTTATCATAAGTGAATGTTGAATTTTGTCAAAAGCTTTTTCTGCATATATTGAGATGATGTGATTTTTATTCTTCAGTTTGTTAATGTGGTGTATCACATTGATTGATTTATGGCTATTGAACCATCCTTGCATCACTGGGGAAAATCCCGTCTGATCATGGAGTGTGATCATTTTAATATATTGTTGAATTCAGTTTGCTGATATTTTGTTGATATTTCTGCATCTATGTCCACCAGTAATATCGGCCTGTAAATTTCTTTCCCCTTCCTTCCTTCCTCCCTCCCTCCCTTCTTTCCTTCCTTCCTTCCTTCCTTCCTCTCTTTCTTGTGTCGGTGGTGTCTTTGTCTGGTATCAGAATGATGCTGGTCTCACAGAACAAGTTTGGAAGCATTCCTTCCTCTTCATAATTTTGGAATAGTATGAGAAGAACAGGTATTAACTCCTCTTTAAATTTTTGGTAGAATTCACCTATGAAGCTGTTTGGTCATGGACTTTTGCTTGTTGGGAGTTTTTAACTTACTGATTCAAGTTTATTAGTGGGAACTTGTCCGCTATATTTTCTATTTCTTCCTGATTCAGTCTTGAGAGATTGTACATTTTTAGGAATTTATCCGTTTCTTCTAGGTTGTCCATTTTATTGGCATATAATTTTTTGTAGTAATGTCTTATAACTCTTTGTATTTCTGTTGTGTTTGTTGTAAGGTCTCCTCTTTCCGTTATGATTTTATTTATTTGGGCTGCCTCTTTTTTTCTTGATGAGTCTGGCTAAAGCTTTATCAATTTTTTCATCTTTTCAAAATACCATTCTTAGTTTCATTGATCTTCTCTATATTTTTTTCCTAGTCTCTTTTTCATTTATTTCTACCCTGATCTTTATGATTTCTTCAACTAACTTTTGGTTTTGTTTGTTCTTTTTCTAGTTCCTTTAGGTGAAATGTTAGACTGTTTATGTGGGATTTTTCTTATTTCCTGAGGTGGGCCTGTATCCCTATAATCTTCCCTCTTAGAACTACTTTTGTTGTGTCCCATAGATTTTGGTACTTTATGTTTCCGTTTTCATTTGTCTCCAGGTATTTTTTGATTTCCTCTGTGATTTCTTCAAGACCCATTGGTTGCTTAGTAGCATGTTGTTTAGTTTCCACATGTTTGTGTTTCTTGCATTTTTTTCCTGTACTTGATTTCTAGTCTCATAGTGTGTGGTCAGAAAAGATGTTTGATATGATTTCAATTTTATTACATTTATTGAGACTTGTTTTGTAGCTATCATGTTATCTATCCTGGAGAATGTTCCATGTGCACTTGAAAAAAATGTGTATTTTGCTGTTCCTGAATGAAATGTTCTCTATATATCTATTAATTCTATCTGCTTTAATGTGTCATTTAAAGCCATTTTTCATTATTGATTTTCTGTCTAGATGATCTGCCAACTGATGTAAATAGGGCATTAAAGTTTCTACTAACATTACTATCATTTTTCTCCCTTCATGTTTGTTAATATCTGCTTCATGTATTTAGGTACTTATAATGGGTGCATATATATTTACAATTGTTGTTGGATTCATCAACTCTTGTCGGATTGATCCCTTTATCTATATCTATAATATTCTTCTTTGTCTCTTGTTACTTCTTTGTTTTAAAGTCTTCCATCTGATGTAAGCATTGCTATCCCTGCTTTTCATTTCCATTTACATGAAATACCTTTTCCGTCCCCTCACATTCAGTCTTCATGCGTCTCTAGATCTGAAGTGAATTTCTTGTAGGTAGCATATATATGGGTCTTGTTTTTTACCCATTCGGCTCCTCTGTGTCCTTTGATTGGAGCATGTAGTCCATTTACATTTAGTGTAATTATTTCACATCTTTTTGTTTGTGTATTTCTTAACTACTTTGGTGGATACAGATGATTCTATACTTTTGTCTTTTAACCTTCCTACTAGCTTTATAAGTGGCTGACCTACTACATTTACTATGTTTGCTTTTACCAGGGAGATTTTTCCTTCCGTAATTTTCATATTTCTAGCTGTGGTCTTTTCTTTTCTGTTTAAAGAAGTCCCTTTAACATATCTTGTAAACCTAGTTAGTAGTGCTGAACTCCTTTAGCTTTTGCCTACCTTTAAAACTCCATCTTTTCAAATCTGAATGATAACCTTGCCAGGTAGAGTATTCCTGGTTGGAGGTTTTTTCCTTTCATCACTTTGCATATGTACTGCTACTCCCTACTGGCCATTAAAGTTTCTTCTAAAAAGACAGCTGATTGTCTTATTCCCTTGCATGTAACTAGTTGCTTTTGCTGCTTTTAAGATTCTCTCTTTAATAATTGCCATTTTAATTATAAGGTGTCTTGGTGTGGATCTCATTGGGTTCACCTCTTTTGGGACTCTCTGTGATTCCTGGACTTGGATATCTGTTTCCTTCCCCAGGTTAGGAAAGTTTTCAGCTATCTTTTTCTCCAAATAAGTTATCTGCCCCTTTCTCTCTCTCTTCTCCTTCTTGGACCCCTATAATGAAAATGTTAGTACACTTGATGTTGTTCCAGAGATCTCTTAAACTATCCTAATTTTGTTTGTTGTTTGTTTTGGGGTTTTTTTTTTTTGCGGTACACGGGCCTCTCACTGTTGTGGCCTCTCCCGTTGCGGAGCACAGGCTCCAGACGTGCAGGCTCAGTGGCCATGGCTCACAGGCACAGCCGCTCCGCGGCATGTGGGATCTTCCCGGACCGGGGCACAAACCCGTGTACCCTGCATCGGCAGGCGGACTCTCAACCACTGCACCACCAGGGAAGCCCTATCCTAATTTTTAAAATTCTTTTTCCTTTTCTCTATTCAGCTCGGTTGATTTCCACTACTCTGTCTTCCAGATCACTGACCTGTTCCTCTATATCATCTAATCTATTGTTGGATTCCTCCTAGTGTATTTTTTATTTCAGTTATGTATTCTTAAATTCTGTTTCATTCTTATTTATATTTTCTAGCTCATTGTTGAAATTCTCACCATGTTCATTCATTCTTCTCCTAAGTTTGGTGAGCATGTTTATAATTATCACCTTGAACTTTTTATCAGGTAAATTGCTTATCTCCACTTTGTTTAGTTCTTTTTCTGAGGTTATCTTGTTCCTTCATTTGGAACATATTCCTGTCTCCTCATTTTGCCCAGTTTTGTTTGCTCTATGTGTGAGGTGGGTCAGTTACGTTTCCCAATCTTGGGGACGTGGCCTCACGCAGAAGATGTCCTCTGAAGCCCAGCAGCCCCTTCCCCTCTCATCTCCAGAGCTACATGCTTTAGGGGTGCCCCTTTGTGGGCTGCATACATCCTTCTGCTGTGGCCAGGATGGCTACTGTGGGTGTGATGGTAGCGGGCCTGGGCCCTGGCCTGGCTGGCTGTGAGGCCGTTCCTCTCACAGGGATGCAGGCCTGCTGGAGGGCGGGGTAGCATTCTCACATGGTTGGCTGCACATTCCGTGTGGGCCTCCAGGCTGGTGCTTGCCCGCTGGAGGGCAGAGCTAGGTCCCCATGAGGCTGTCAGTTTCATGTTTTTTAATCAGTTTGTGGCAGTCCAAGCGAGACGCAGGCTCCAATGCAGTCCCCTCACTCATCCATCAGAACCACTTTTAAAGCAGTGATCCTCAGGCTTTCCTGGGTACAGCAGGGAAGTGGGCTTCCAGCTTTCTACTCTCTAGAGATTGTGAGTGTCTGTGTGTGTCTCTTGAAAATGAGGTGGGAAGTACCATTTGTACATGAACATCTAAAAGCCCTGTTCTCTCTTCCCACTAAGAGTAAATGAATCATATGGAATCTAAACAGAGCTGTAAAATTGCAAGTTTTAGAATGAGAACAAACTGCTCAAAGTCAGATCTTTATCTCATCAACCAAATCCCCCTCACTTAAAGGTTTCCAAAAATATCAATAATTCACTGAAAACTAATTTGCAAAGCAAATTCACATGCAAAGAAAATAATTTAGTGTTTCAAAAGTTGTTTTCTTTGAGACAAATTTTATCCCTATTTTAAAATAAGGATAATTAATAAAAACAAGCAAATCGTTCATATTTTACAATAGGTCTTATATTATGCTTTGAAAATCTATTAAAGTGCTTTTAAAAGTCCGAACACCCGTCATGCCATGGAGAAGTTTCCCAGAGATTCTGGCAGTGACAGAGTGTGAAATATCTTGTCACCAGTCAGGCCTAATTCACAAAACCCATGTGCCCTTCTTGAATTTTAGATATATCTATTTGGATCCAAATTCTGGGGGGAACAATGCAAAATACTCGATGGGTTTACTGGATACTTGATCATCTACATAAAGTTCTTACAGCAAAATCCAGGAAGACGTATCTATGTCACCCTCACCTTGAAGTTAGCTTGAAGGGTGATGGGCAGAGAGCCCATGTGGGAGACTTGAACTCCTGGGGACCAGAAGGACCCAACATCTGCCAGCCGGCTGCGTCAGCGGCCACACCCTCACTTGGAATCCAGGGACCTGGACTCTCCTTTGAGCTTCCCAAGACAGGAAGCCAGGGAAAGGCAGAACTCGTTAGCAAAGACCTCAGTGGTCATTCACGCTACTGCCTCATTCTACACGAGGAAACTAAGTCCCAGAGAAGCACAAGATTTTGCCTAATGTTCCTCAAGATTTCTGCTCAAATCTAACACTTCTGAGCAGCAGAAAACTTGATTTTCAAGACACGCTATGGTCGGCCTTATCGTTTCAGACTGGATTGATAATCCTCGTCACCTTCCAAATACAGCTGACCTGCCTATCCGTCTGCCTTCAGGAAGATTCTTTGGGTGAGATGCCAGCTCAGCTCTGCGGCTGCAAGAACTGGGGACCGAGGAATAAGGCTTGGGTTGGAAGAGGGACAGAGGGGTCGGGATGCAGGGAGGGGGCCTGGGAAGGGGGAGGGGTCAGGGAAGGGTCAGAGGTCTGGACCACCCTTGGGTCAGAGACCAAGACACACAATCCCACAAAGCTGGCCCTCAGGAAACGCTGTTAAACGTTGAGTTAAAATACCCTAGTTTGTCTTCTCCCACGAAGCAGGGCAGCAGGCCGGCCATCCCCAGCGCTTTTCCACAGCAGCTTTTATTCCTAGCGCTCTTCATCACCTCGCTCCCTCAAATTTATAGTATTTTCAGAATAAAATTCATGAAGCCAGTCAGAACACAGCCTCCATCCCATCACAATTCTGAGCAGTGATTCTGACTACAGCTGGGAAATAGCACACAAAAAGATCGGCCAAGCACAGGCTGACAGACAGACAGACAGACAGAGCTCTGTTTCGGCGCTGAGATGGATGAGATCAACTTTGAAGCTTCTCTGCCTTCATATTCTAGGTTACAGACATCAGTGATTTTAGCGATTTTTTTCCTCTTTTGCCTCCAAAGCCTCACGTTTCAAACTGCATCGTTCCACAGTTATCACAGGCATCATTTTATATAACCCCCAGAGGATGAGTCACTTTATGATAAGGTAGCATTTTAGAATTTGTGGTCTACAGTAGGTTTCATTCAATTTAGTTGGTTGGTCAGAGAGTAAAAACTTTGAAAGACACTTCTACTCCACGTTAATACCTGTTTGAAAAACCAGAAATCCAATTTTATATTTTCACTCTCAAATGTATCAATAAGCACTCAATGTCTCAATCAATAAGCATCAAAATGGTTAGCTTGCCTATACCACGCCACTGTTAAATGTATCAGTACGCATGAGGTATATCACAACCAGTCGGACTTGTAGAGCGAGGCATGGACAGGTATAGGCTGTAGACCCCTGTGAGGCCAGGGCCAGGTCTGTTTCTCACTGCCCAGCTCCCCGCCGCCCAGCCCAGCACCTGGATGAAGGGATGGCTGCGTGGACAGGTGACATGGAATGGAATGGAATGAGTGTTTCCTAATCACTCCCCGAATCAGTTTCCCCTTGAATCACCCAACCAGCCTGCTCTGAAGGTTTAAACGTCCATCTGCTGAACATAACACAACGTAGGGTTTACGCAAAGCGGTCTTTCAGAGCGTCCTGCCTGCAGTACAGTTACACGCGGGGGTGGGGTGGGAGCGGGAACAACCCGGCAGGAACAAACCCCACGATCTACGCGCTCACCTGCCATATCGATGGCAAAGGGCCTGTCTGCTCTCCAGCCGGTGTACCAGCCGACGACCTTCCCGTTTTCCACCAACGGACGTTCATAGCGCCGCCCGCCAACCAGGCCCACTGGCCACACAGAGACCTTGCGCGTTGTTCGCATCTACAAAAGGGGAAAGAGATGTAGTTGAAGCTTCCTTAGGGGAAGGAACCTGAACGAGGAAAGGAATGTGAGCCACAGAAGAAACGGGGGGAGTGGAGATTTCCGAACGGTGAAGGTTTCCGAGCGGAACCAGAACCCTCCTGCGGGCAGACTGTTCCCCGGTTCCCTGCCGTGTGGCTGCCTGGTGCCACTGCCCTGTGCTGTCACGGACTCAGCCAGGGGCTCAGGGCTGAGAAATAAAGTGGGTCCATGTCTGAACATCGCTCATCGGAAGCTGTGACCATCAAATACTGTCTATTTGTCTCAAAGCTGGATCTTCAACTACGCTTGGTCCCCCCACAAGTGCAAGTTCCCGACTGCCCCTTAGGCAGCCTTATTACTTATCAACAGCAGCCATTCCTCTCAGAGGAGCCACAGGGGTTGCCTGTCTCTGGTTTCTGTTTTACTGTTACAGACAGAGAGACCTTGTCTGGGGACATTCATAACGGGATCCAGATCCAGAACAGACACCAGGCACCCTCCGGACAGAAAGAAAAACGTCCCCTAAATTCGCCTTTCAAAGGCGATCAGGCCAAATTAGAGAGGAAAGGCCCACACGGGCTGCTGGAATCTCTGGTCCTCTCCAGGTACATGCTCTTAAAGACAGCCCTCAACTGGGAGTTATCTCCTGGATTTCTTTAAGGGGAAAGACATGTTGATACACAACACTGTAAAGCAACTATACTCCAATACAAATTAAAAAATTAAAAAGCAAAAACAAACAAAGACATGTTGATAACAAAGCTGGCCTCTAGCAGGTAGCACTTTGGGGGAAAACCATCACTGTCACCACCACCTCCTTCTGGGACACGTGCTGGGGCCAAGTCAGCCCATGTGGTGCCTTTCTGCAAACTAGAAAGAGCTGCCCCTTTCTCAGGTGGACACACCCATGCCGGGGCCCCTGGCTTGGCCATCAAAGCACAGGTTGGATTTCAGCAGTGCCTACTCTCCCAGCTGGGTGTGCCACACCGCTGCACCAGGCGGACCCGTTGTTGGGATCGTTATAATTTCAACACCAATGCTTGACCTTTTATTTGCTATAGAACTGGGTCATGGTCAGTTAACCAGTGAGTAAAATAAAGATTATCAATCAAGGAATTATTTAATGAAAGGAAGAAAAATTATATTCTTGGCAAAGATTTTCAAGTACAATTCAAATTAAAAGTTAGACTACTGTATTAATGAAACTATAACTCGAAGCTCCCACTTAGCAAATATCCCAACTTTACTTATTAATGTCCCACTTCACTCCAAAGAGCAGATTTTAGAGCACGAAGCAATCCAGGTAATGAAGATCCCATTCTATTGGTCTTCCACAAATCTGAAATGACTGTTTTTTATAGTCTATCACTTTTCCAGTAAATTAATCATCATTGCCTTGTGCTAGTTCATACTAACTTAATTTTTTTTTTTAAAAAGTGCTACTGAAAAAAAAAAGAGTGCTACTGAGGTATAACTGACTACAGAAAAGAATTAACAGTCCTGAGACTATGATTTTCAGAAAAGCCTGCTTATAAGCTGGCCCTTGGCTGGCACCTGGGAATCTGGCTTTTGAAGCAGTTCCTACGCTGATAAGGTTGTTTTGCCCGCCTGGGCCACTGAACACGTTTTCTTTTGGGGCATCTGAAATACTGGTGGGCAGAACCCTGAACCTGAAATGGGTTTCAAAGGGTATAACCACTGTACCTCCATCGTTACAGCTTTGCTGCTGGAGGGAAGGCGTGCTCTGTGGTCCCTCATGGGGGTCAGAGGACACAGGAAGTGGCACACGGATTCCTCCAGACCCTTCCTCACGTCTTTCCCTCACTGATGTGTCTATGAAACCTTACTGCATCCCGGTGACACATCTTATCCACAAGTACAATACATGCTGGGTGCTAGGGGTCCCAGTAAATCACCAAGCACGTGGGCAGTCTTAGGGACCCCTGAAAGGATAAAATGCATGTTTTTAAGAGTAAAATTTGATACACTTTGACCTATGTAAATGGCCATGAACACATGGCCAAAATGAAGATAATAAACATATCCATCACCCCCAAGTTTCCTTGTGCTGTGTTTTTTTTTTTTTTTTTTGCGGTACGCGGGCCTCTCACTGCTGTGGCCTCTCCCGTTGTGTAGCACAGGCTCCGGACGCGCAGGCTCAGCGGCCATGGCTCACGGGGCCCAGCCGCTCCGTGGCACGTGGCATCTTCCCGGACGGGGGCACGAACCCGCATCCCCTGCATCGGCAGGCGGACTCTCAACCACTGCGTCACCAGGGAAGCCCCCTCGTGCTGTTTTTTAAAGCCATCCCTCTTTATGCTCTCCACATCCCCTAACCCCAGGCAACCGGTGATCTCCACAGAATTTTATATGAATGGAAACATATGGTATATACTGTTTTTTCTTTTGTAATTGGGCTTCTTTCACTTAGAATAATGATATGGAGATTCAGCCAGCCTACAATGAGTATCAACAGTTCATTCCTTTTGCCGAGCAGTATTCTACTGTATGGATGCATGGGCGTGCCACAGTTTTGTTTTGTTTTTTAAATCCATTTACCTGTTGATGGACTTTTGGGTTTTTTCAAGCCTCTGGATATTACAGACGAAGCTCTTATGAACATCGGTGTATGAGTCTATGCAGACTTCATTATATTTGGATAAATACCTAAGAGTGGAATGCCTAGATCACATGGTACGTGTACATTTAACTTTTTAAGAAAATGCCAAATTATTTTCCAAAGTGGTTGTGCCATTTTACAATCCCGCCAGCAGTGTGTGAGTTCCAATCATTCCGCATCCTCAACGAGACTTGGCGTGGTTGCTGTTTCATTTTAGCCATTCTAATAGGTATTAGTAGTATGTCACTGTGGTTTTAATTTGCATTTTTCTAATGACTGATTATGTTGAGTATCTTTTCATGGGCTTATAAGCCATATGGCATTGCTTCTTTGGTGAAGTATTTGTTCCAATCTTTTGCCTACTTTTAAAATTGCTTATTTCTTTCCTATTGTGTTTTGAGAGGTATTTATATAGTCTGCATACAAGTCCTTTTCTTAGATATGTGACATAAATATTTTCTCCTTGTCTGTGGCTCATCTCTTCTTTTCTTTCTTTTCTTAATTGGGGTATAGTTACTTTACAATGTTGTGTTGATTTCTGCTGTAAAACGAAGTGAATCAGCTCTATGTATATCTCTATCTCCTCCCTCTTGGGAGATATGGCTCATCATTGGAAGGACAGGCAGTTTTAATGTTGACGAAGTCCAGTGCATGCATTTGTCCTTCACGAAGAATGCTGTTGGTGTCATAGCTGAGATAGTGTTGCCTGACCCGCAGTTTTCTCCTCCTTTCTACAAGTTATCATGGATTTAGGTCTTATATTTAATTTTGAGTTAATTTTGTGTATGTGATGTGAGGGACTGAAATTCTTCTCCTTTTTCTTTTTTTGCATGTGGATAGCCAATTGTTCCAGCTGTATCTAATTGTCCCAGAACTACAGAACAGCCTGTGTACTCTTGTCAAAAGTCAGTGGCCACCTACGTGTGAGTTTCCTTCTGGACGTTCTCCCTGACCCATTGGTCCACCTGGCGATCTAATGCTACTACCACACTGTCTTGATGTACTGTGGTTTTCTGACAACCGCCGTAACCAGGTGGTGTGGGTTCCCCATCTCTGTCCTTCTTCAGCAGAGTTGTTCTGACTATTTCCATATGAGTTTCAGAGTCAGTCTGTAAATGTTGGCAAATTTTGATCAGGACTGCGTCAAATCTATGTATCAATTCATTGAGAACCGACAACGTAGCAATACGGAGTCTTCGAGTCCATGAACATGGTCTCTCTCTCTCTCCAGTTATTTAGACCTTTCATTCCTCCCAGCAAGGTTTTAGAGGTTTAACTTTGAATCAGTATTAACATTTAATGCTTTTGTGTCCTAGATCTTTGCCATAGGTGGGAAAAGAGCCAGAAATTTTATGAAAAATTTCACAAAAATACGGCCCTCTCCTCAACTCACTCCACCCCTGTTCCCTCCCACACTGCAGAAAATGAAAATTTTCCATTTTTTTGTTTGATATCTCAAATATGCCAAACATACTGAGAAATCAAGTTAAATCTAGTACGTGTTTTTCTTACAGTGACAGAATGGCCTTGTATCCAACAAGGTACTGAAAATAGTGCTGTGTCCTTTTTTTGATATTTCCTTAAAATGCCTACGAATTTTTAGCTCCTAAACTGCTTTTTCCTGGAGCACTAAATTTTCGAATCTGAAAAGCTGGCAAGCGGACCTCGTCTCAGACCTGGGTATCCTCTTGAGAATGCATAGGTCGCGCCTGCACACAGCAGGTGCCAAAACATTCTTGACAAGTGTGTAAGCGCCATGTGGTACCTGAGACCTGAGCCATATGTAGCAAGCAATCAGGATGCTGTGTTGTGAAGGGGCACCTCACAGGCAAGAGGAGGACAGACAGGAAAAGAACAGAAGGAAAGGGGAAACAGGAAAAGAGAAATTCCCTTACAGAGGAGAACACACGGAACTGTGGGAGCGCTCCTACCGGGACAAGCGAACATGGCCAGACGTGTTTGGCGCCTGGCTTTTCACTTAAGTAGGGTTGTGAAAGACACGTAGGATTTTCCCCACAGACTACAGAATGGCTTAGGGTTCCGGGTAATGGGATGAATCAAAGAAGCAACGCTTCACGCTTCTGTGCTAGTCTCATGCTAGAACATGTAGGTTTTATTTAGCATGCTCTAAATTTCTGAGAGCAGCTCAGAGTGAACATTTGTTCATGTTTTATTTTTTCAGAGGGTCGGGTGCTAAAGGAAATGCAAGGACTATTTGAATGCAGGTGATATGGCAGGACTACGTTTCCAAGCATGCCACATTTTTAAGAGTCTGTCATTTAAATACAGGCAGCCCGTCACATCCGCGGGTTCCGTATCCTTTACACTATCCGCGGTTGTTGAATCTGCGATGCCGAACCTGCGGATACAGAGGGCCCGGGATGGGACTTGGGCAGGTACCAAAATCCAATGGGACTCGGATTTTGGTACCCACAGCGGGTCCTGGAACCAATTTCCCGTGGATACCTAGGGACGACTGTAGTTTACAACTTCTGAAAGATCCAGATGCCCTTGACGTGTATGCACGGCTCTGAGATTCAGCGTGGAATCCTTCATTCCAGGGTTAGACACACAGCCCTCAGCACACAACCACTACACTGTACAGAGTGTGCCCGGCATTTCAAAGGAAAATAGCACAGCTGTTTACACAACTTCTGCTCGGCACCCCTGGGACCCATCCTTTGTGGTGTGTCCTTTTCTCTCCATCTGTGCTCTTTAAGGATTCCTAAGCAGCCTCCTTCTTTTCTGAGAGGGGGAAATGTAACAATGACTGTTCCTATTAAAAGTAAAAGCACTTTCCTATAACTAAAATATTCTCCGTATTTAGAAGCTCTGTTACCTTCTTAGCACAAAATAGCAGTTACGTCACAGGCACGTCTTCCGGTGCCCGGTGTGAGCTCCAGTGTGAAACTGAAGAGTAAAGCACTGGATGTTAAGATGAAGAGGAAGCAGGTCACATATTGATAGGACAATATTATGACCAGTTCCGGCCCCCAAAGGCATTCTCTTCCTATTTATTCCACGCTAGAGTCACACTCTGTCACTTACTCCTCCCGCCGTGACCCCCAGTGAAGTGGATAGGACTCGCAAGCCCAAATCACGGGCAGATCCAAAGGACCACGAGATGCATGTGGGACATTTGCATGCTCCTCCAGGCCACATGCCTTTTAAACTCCCCCAGGGCAGGTGGTGCCGGTTCTTCTGCACCTTCTCCAGGAAAGCAGGGCGGCAGGGAACTGCCGTGCACTCCTGGGTCTGGTGACTCTTACCAACAACCCGCTCCTGTTTCTTTAGCCAGCGTTTTATCCTGCAGCTGTAAGCTGCATGGCTTCGGCCCCTCTCTGGGAGATGGCTAGCGGCCAGCGTTCCAGGACTGGGACGCTTCAGAAGATCACACGTATGTGATCATCAGAATGCCCTTAGAGTAAAACAGAAAAAGTTAAACAAATGCCCTTTAGCTTCCTTTAAGACCTGCCAGTAGGCGAAATCTTGTTTTATGTTTTCCAAAGGGAAATGAACAAAATCCTAGATCTTATGAAATATAAAATGCCATAGGCAACTTCAAGAAGCAGCATTACAAGAAAGAAGTTTACGTTTGGTATCCTCCTTTGCAAACTAATCATTTCAGTGGAAGTAAAACACCCCAAACCCAAAACCACAAAAGTCACCCTAAATGGGGCAGGATCCAGTGAGCTAAAGACAGAAAGGAAAGAGCACAGAGTGAGGACCTGAGCCCAGGGTCTTTCCCAATATTATTGTGTATAAACATCTGGCATTTTCCAACACAGAAGCTAGCTACGTTTGTGTGATCCAACACACCCGTACATTTTCTGTGAAACAAGTCTGCGAATTAACATCATGCCTGCTTTGTCTCTTGCATCTGATTCAGCATCCATTTCCCTCAACTAATTGTTACTTGGCTCAGGGCTATTCACTCCACAGTGTCCTTCTCGTAACTGTACATTGCCCCGGATTTTTTTTTTTTTGATTCCCATACACAACCATTTCCAGAGCATGAACTTCTGAGGGGCAGAAGCTAATTACTTAAAGGAGCTAAGAATTCGAGAAGCAGAAACGTCCCTAATGTTATATTCTCAACCCTTCTCCTGTGTCATCGGGTAGAAGACCCAGAAGACCACGCCTCACGTTTCTTCCATACCTCTTGTATCTTTTCCCTAAACACTGGTCACATACCTAATGTGTGTCCAGTGCTAGCCCCTGAGCAACTCACACAAGGTCCTTGCCTACGAAGCCAACGTTCCGGAAAAGAAAAAGCAGTAACACAACGAACTGCAAGATGAGCTACTTAAATTCGACGCTGATAAGGGCTGTAAGGGAAGCAGATGGTGCCACGAGGCATGTTGCAGAGACTCTGACCTGATCTGGGACCTGCTGAGGCTTCCCTGAGCTAAGTCTAAAGCATGGGAAGCACTGACCACTGCGGAGAGGAAGAACAAAGTCTTTGCAGGAAGAAAGCAACTCAGGTGCTCCAGGCCCTGGACAGGAGCGATCTAATGAAAACAGATCCATTCTGGACAGTGGCTGCTGGGAGCCAGGTTTCTCACCACTGGAGTGAGAACTTACAGGTAAGCAATAGAGGAGGCTAGCACGACCCATGTGGTCACGGATGAGTGTGGGAGACATCAGTATGAACTCAAGTTTAGCTTGATATAGAGATCTATACACATAGATATGTGTGCATACACATGTTGGTCGGTACACACACCTATTCCCTTGCTCTGTCAGCTGAGGGGGCCTAGAAGCGGTGACACTCCAGCAGCAATGAGCCCACCTGGCCCCAGATCTCGGTTCCTAACACTGGGCTCTAATAAGGGGAACCAGAGCTACTCAGAGAAGCAGCTGACTCCAGGGCTGGGGCAGAAAATATACAAGATGATCCCGGGGTATCTTTAGAGCCAGAAAGTAAGGAAGCACTCAACAACACACACCAAAAAACACACATTGACGGGGGCATACAAAGAGGCCCACGGGAGTCTACCAAATGGCCAAAGCTGGAACAATTTAAGCAACAAAATTAGATTACAAACTAAAGCAGAAAATAAACACCAAACACCAATATGATTGAAGTATATACACAAGTGCTTGAATAAATAAGCCAATGGGGAATACACAAACTTCCCATGCAAGAAGAATTCCAAATAATGAATGTAGGTAACCCTCCTTCCACCCAAGGAGGTAGAGCTAACTCCCCACTCCTTGGGTATGGGCTGCACAGTCATTTCATTCTAGAGACAACAGTACGGAAGAAACTTTACAGCGGAGGAGCCTCAAAGTTACCATCCACGGTTTTAAGTCATGTTGACAGTGTGTACCCTTGATGTGCTGTGCTGAAAATGGCACTTTCCCTCTGTGGTCTTTTCTAACCTGTGTGGTTCTTTCCTCCCCTCCCCTCCCCTCTCCTCCCCTCCCCTTCCCTCCTTCCCTTCCCTCCTTCCCTTCCCTTCCCTTCCTTCCTTCCGTTCTTTCCTTTTTTTAAAATTAATTTTTATTGAGGTATGGTTGCTTTAGGTTCTTTCTAATAAAAGGAACCAGGGCTCCTTAGAGAAATGGCCGATGCTAGGACAGAAATGGAAAATAAACAATATGGGCTTAAATCATCCTGTAGTGCCAGAAAGTAAGGAGGGGTTTATAAAATAAACAAAGACCTCACACAAACCCACGTTGATGAGGGTCTGCGAGAAGAACACAGCCGACTGAAAGAGCTCCCAGCGGCCAGAGCTGGAACAACGTGAGCTATAAACTAAGGCTGACAGTACGTACCCTGGACCTGATACTATGAAAATGGCACTTTTCTTCCCCCAAACCCATAACCATGTTCTAATCATGAGAAAAACCTCAGAAAAACTCCAACAGCGCGGCCTGCTACGATATACCTGACCAGGACTCTTCCAGATTGCCAAGGTCATCAAAAATAAGGAAAATCGGAGAAACTGTCACAGCCAGAGAGGAAGCTATAGAGACATGAGGACTGAATGTAACATGGTGCCCAGAATAGGATCCCGGAACAGAAAAAGGACACCAGGTAGTAAACACTAAGGATATGTGAATAAAGAGCTGACTTTAGCTAATATTGATTCATTCATTATAACACACGTAACATATAAATATCAATGTATAATGTTAACAGTGGAAACTGGGTGTGAGGTGTACGGGAACTTACTAGTATCTTCTCAGTTCTTCTGTAAATCTAAAACTGTATTAAAAATAGAGGGGCTTCCATGGTGGCGCAGTGGTTAAGAATCTGCCTGCCAATGCAGAGGACACGGGTTCAAGCCCTGGTCTGGGAAGATCCCACATGCCGTGGAGCAACTAAGCCCGTGCGCCACAACTACTGAGCCTGCATGCCACAACTACTGAAGCCCAGGTGCTCTAGTGCCCACGCGCCACAACTACTGAGCCTGTGTGCTGCAACTACTGAAGCCCACACACCTAGAGCCTGTGCTCTGCAACAAGAGAAGCCATCGCAGTGAGAAGCCCGCACACCGCAACGAAGAGTAGCCCCCACTCGCCGCAACTAGAGAAAGCCCACGCGCAGCAACAAAGACCCAATGCAAAACAACAACAACAAAAGTCTATTATTTTAAAAAATCCCTTTTCAAAGCACCTAAGGTGACTATTCCTTCCCTGTCCAGCCCTGTCGGGTATGATGCAGATTTAATCTCTAGCCTGGGGTCAAGTTTTCACTCACTTTCTCTGCCCTCATTTACTGTGCAGACCAGAGGTCACAGCTGGAGCATTTGGCCATATGTGGCCCTAGAGGAAAGGTTGGTTTGGCCTGCAAAAGTTTTTGCATTTTAAACAGAGATGTCTTAAAACCCAAAGATGTCCGGCCTCTTTGAAGATGTGGCACACTGGGCTGGATTCCTTTACGGCGACAATGGCGTCAAGGGCTATGTCCCTTCCGGCAGCGCCAGCCCCCCCATCCCTATCGCAGCCCCAAAGCCGAGTCTACCAGTCTGTGCTGTCATGGGGGATGGTCCTCTCTCCAAAGTGGGCAACTGGAAAACAGACCAAATGGGCCCCGCATTCAAGTACACAGGGATAGAGCACTGTTATATGGATGGGAACGAGGACTGTTCCTGTATATATGCTTTTTTTTTTTTTTTTTTGCGGTACGCGGGCCTCTCACTGTTGTGGCCTCTCCCGTTGCAGAGCATAGGCTCCGGACACGCAGGCTCAGCGGCCATGGCTCACGGGCCCAGCCGCTTCGCGGCATGTGGGATCTTCCCGGACCGGGGCACGAACCCGTGTCCCCTGCATCGGCAGGCGGACTCTCAACCACTGCGCCACCAGGGAAGCCCTGTTCCTGTATATTTAATATGCAAAGCATGTGTACAGAAGATGCCGTTAGAAATAATAACAACCATGAGAAATATACGGGAAAGGGACGTAATTAAAAACCTTAGTAAATGAAAATAAATCAGGCTCAAGTTTTAGTCCTTTAAGTTTTAATACAAAAAAAGCAATACTGCTCACACCTGGCCAGGTTCACTTAATTTATGTCACTTGCTTGAAGGCACATGACTGTGAATCCTGGTACAGAACGTCTGGGAGGAGCTGGCCGGGCTCTGCCTATCGTACAGCTACAGTAATCAAGACACTGTGGTGTCAATGTAAAGACAGACACTTCGGTAAACAGAAGAGATTCGACAGTTCAAAAATAATTCTTCCTACCGATGCCTGGCTGATTTTTTTTTTTTTATTAAGATGCCAAGAAAACTCAGTGGGGGAAAGGATAGTCTTTAACACATTGTGCTGGAACAAAAGGACATCTATGGTCGGGGCGGAGGGGGAGGGAAATAACCTCCATCCCTGTATCTCACAATACTCATAGAAATTAACTCAAAATGGAATCATGGACATAAACACAAAAGCTTAAGTTATAGAACTTGTAGAAGAAAATATAAAAGAAACTCTTTGGGGAGGGGTGGGCGAAGGATGGACGGGGCGTTTGGGATTGTCAGATGCAAACTATAATATATAGACTGGATAATAACAACGTGAATGAATCTCAGAAACACAATGTTGAGTGAAAGGAATCAGAGAAAAGGCTGCATATTGCATTCTTTCACTTCTACAAAACTCTAGAATAGGCAGAGCCATCTACAGGGACGGAACGCAGATTAGAGCCGCACGTGGTGACAACTGCCTGCAAACAGCTAAGTCAGGTGATGCATACAAGCGTGCGAGGCGCTAAAACGTGCCAAACTCCACAGTTAAAATGAATACATTTTATTATCGGTAAATTACACCACAGTGAAGCTGATTTAAAATAAAAACAAAGTAGCTAGGAGGTTTTAATACAAACTCATGACTACAGGGCTTAGAAATATTAACAGCCCAGTTGCAATAAACACACCGAACACCGAAATCTTGGTCTGTAAATACCACTCTCCACTAAAGGGAACCAGGGCTCCTTGGAGAAGTGGCCGATTCCAGGTCCGGCACGGGGAAAGGATGAGTTTAAAATGTTTTGCAGCAAAGAAGTGCTCAAAGACAGACAATAAAGACAGAAGCTGGTCTGCCAGATGGCTGGCCAAGCTGTAAACAATTTGAGCGTCAGAAAGAATGACATTGATAGATTAAAACACATTGAGGGGGAGGGGAATTCCCTGGAGGTCCAGTGGTGAAGACTCGGCGCTTTCACTGCTGGGCACAGGTTCGATTCCTGGCCGGGGAGCTCAGATCCTGCAAGCCACGTGGTGCGGCCAGATAAAAAAAAACTGAGGGGTAAAAAGGACCCTAAAATCTATGGTTATAGGTTGGGGGTGGGCTGTGTGAGAGAGAAACTGTCCTTTAAGAAGAATGCCAGCTAACAAGTGCAGAAGGAAGGACACAAAGAGAAAAGCACCACTGGATGCCCCCAAAGTACGGCAATAACTAATTCAAGCAAGAATCATCCCTGGATGCTTGAACTCTTGGGTAAAAGTTGTTGGGAAAGAAGATACTCACACTGGCTCAGAATATCAATCTATGGGTTACTCATCAATTACAGAAGAAAAATGTGCCTTTACCATGGAGAGATTTGGTGGTCCCTCCCTCGACCAAGTGGTCAAGCTTGGCATCAACATCCATGAGGTGACCTACCACGTCACTGGAGGCAGAAGGATGACAACGGCATCTCTGTGGTGTCCTTGCTGAAAAGGTATGACCTGAATATGTTTATGAGCAAACAGATGACCGTGAGGGAGACCAAACAGTCAAATGCAATTTTTTTTTGTCTGTGTGGACTTATCACAGCCCAATCCAGGACTATTTAAATTTCTATTTTCCTCAAGCCTTCAGGAGAGTAGGCACTGTTGCAGAAAAGAATTCCAGCCTGAGGGTATAATGCTATCGTGACAACACCGGACAGGACGTGAGAAAAGGCCTCTACTTTGGAGGTCCTCCCACCCACATGCGCCCATCCTCTCTCCCGCCATCAAGGTTAAGATATGTTCTTTCCAAAAAAATCGAAATAAGCTTCATCTATTCCACTATTCCTTGTATAGATCTATACACTTTAGTAAGATTTGATGTTTATTGAAAATATAAACATAAGTCACTGCCAGCAACCCTGATAATACTTATCTGGATACCAAAAAGGAAAACTTTACATAAAGTCAAACGTATAAGATGTGGCAGCATCCTCAGTGGCCATCAGCACATGAATGGATAAAGATGAGGTACATATACACAATGGAATACTACTCAGCCAGAAAAAAAGAATGAAATTTTGCCATTTGCAGGAACACGGATGGACCTGGAGGGCATTGCACTAAGTGAAATAAGTCAGACGGAGAAAGACAAATACTGCAATGATATCACTTATACGTGGAATCTAAGAAATACAACCAACTAGTGAGTATAACAAAACAGAAGCAGACTCACAGGTATAGAGACCAAACTAGTGGTTGGTTACCAGTGGGGAGAGGGAAAGAGGGGAGAGAAAACATGGGGGCGGGGGAGGAGGTACAAACTCGTGGGTGTAAGATGGGCTACAAGGATGTAGCGTACAACACGGGGAATAGAGTCAATATTTTAGAATAACTGTAGATGGAGTGTAACCTTTAAAAATTGTATAAACATTTTTTAAAAAGGCAATAGTAACTGAAAAAAGGGGAAAAAAATCAAATGTCTAGTTAGGTTTGCAGAAAACTTCCACAAATCAGCATGCTACCATTAGTTCAATACTCTCAGTAGTTTCCCCCTTTAAAATCCGCTCCTTTGGCTCACACGTTGCCCACCACGTTTCAAGAGTCCTGAGTTATTTAATGGCAGACAGCGCCTTACTCCCCTCTGCGGCCGTGTGTCCAGCCCATAAAGGAGCTGTACAGCACTCAGTTCGCGCATCTGGAGCTCCAACCCACATCTGGTGGCTGGTCTCTTACTCCACCAACCTTCCATGTAACAGACAGACTCAGATACAAAGAAGCTAAGCCACACTTTGAAAAAAGTTATAAATGAATACTTCTGACTTACAAGCTTTAAAGAAATGACTATGGTCTCAGAATTACAGCGCTGTGTGTGTCTGTGCCTGTATGTGTAGGGCGGGGATACTGGGGGCATATACTGGATTTCCCAACCCCTTCCCATCAATCACTGCATGGGAGGTGGCAGAGTTCCCTAGGGCTGTGGCCTTGACCGCGTTCAATACATTTTCCTAAACGAGTACTGACCCTAAAGTCCTCCGCTCTGGTTTGCTCAGTACTATGAGTAGGTGAGGAAATTAAAATTCTCTCATTTCTGTTTCTGAATTTCTCCGTATGAAAACCAACTATACCCATCTCCCATCCTTCCCAGAGAGAACAGTGGGGAAAGGAGGTCCCTAAAACACTCAGATATTCTTAAAAGATGTTGTTTATTCACCATTCAGCTTCAGCATCAGGTATCATATTCTGGGACATTAAAGAGATCACACCTCCCTGTCACACACAGCAGTGTCTTAAAGCAAGTTCTGAAAAAGACAATCCCACTTTTCCCTCAGGCAATGAGATGTAAACTGTCTTTGTAGACTAAATAAGGTGTGACATATAAAGAGTATGGGAACCCAGGAGACTATTTTCACAGCAGAGCAAAAGTTCTGTGGATCTCCACGCCGCCAAAGGTGGGAAATACAGATACAGGAGGGAACCCAGAAAAAACAGCAGCAGCGGTGACAAAAACAACTGTCTTTTCATACAAGTGGAGTATAATAAAATATTCTCTGCTTCTTACTCTTCAGCTGCATTTAAGATCCTTACACCTCTGGGTTTCTTTCTTTCTCGTATTTACTTAACATCTAATGTTACTCCCAAAAGGATATAAGGAAACTTACAGAGATACAAGAAAATTGAACAGAGGTGACTGATAACTGATAGCTTCCCTATACCCCAGCAAATACCGTGGAAAATAGCATTACTGTAGCAAGAGCAAGTAGGAAACGCTAGGCATAAACTCACTGAGCACAGTGCGAGAACCAAATGCAGAAAATCACAACCCTCACTAAGGGTAGGAAATGATGTGAAAGAAGGCAGAGACTGCCTGCCACGGACACTGCTGGCTGCCTACTCAACACTGCCTCCCTCCTGTTCCTTACTGGATGAGCTTCAGTTTAGCTCAGTGGTGACCAGCCTTCTCCACCCCCACCCCCACCCCCACCAAAACATGACCGAGGAGAGGGTGGCCCTCTCTCAAGGTCAGGGGTAAATCCTGACTTGTCAGTGATGACTTTGAATGTTGGCAGTTCTGGTCATCAGAGGAAATGCGCTGGGCTGCTTCTGGGAAAGGTTTCCCCACTCCTAAGGAACTCAGCACACAGCCATGTCTGGGTGTGATGGCTGGAACTGCAGCAGCCATTTTGTAACTGGGAGGAAAAGAGTGGAAACACAAAGCTGACATTCTGAGGGTGGCAACACGCAGACAGATGGGACTAAGTCAGCCAGCCCTGAACGCTGCTCTCCATCTGGGCTTCCTGAAATGGGAATGTGGCCCCTTGTTCACTACAGATCCTCCTCCTGGCCTCCCAGGAAGACTCCATGTGTTTGCATCCCTTGCAGTTAGGATGGAGCCATGTGACTGACTCTGGTCCTTACAAACAATTGGTGCAATCCACCAGCCCTCCTCCCTTACCAGGGGATCACCGTATTACAGACGGTGCAGTGACAAGATGGAAGCATTGGGGTGTCTGCATCACCAACTTGACCCAGGAGAGTCGCCAAACCCCCAGCGAACTTTGCGGGACCATCAATAAGCTTCTACTGTATCAAGCTTCTCAGAGGTCCGGGTTTGCTGCTGCAGTGGCCAGTAATTAATTATTCTGCTAATAAAAGGAGACTATGTACGTGCTCATTGTTTAAGCCAACTTTTTGTCGTTTCAGTTGGGGTTTGTAACTTGTAGCCAAAAGTTTCCTGTTTCTTACACTCCCCGTGTTCTTGGACCAGAAGTCTCAAAAAAATATATAGGATTCTTCACACTCGTGCCCAAAGTGACATTCCCTGACAATAGCTCCCTGGATGTAGCTATTTGGGGCTGTTAGTTTGGTCCAGCGTTATAAAAGCTTTTACTGTTGAACCAGGGAAATGTACGGTATGCTTTTATGAAGACAAACCTAAGGCTTCCAACAGAGATGTGAATGGGACTGGAGGAGGCCAAGGTGTCAGGGGCATATCCTCCCCAGGGAGCTAGTCCCAGGGCTGGAGGTACAGGTCATCTCTGCAGTGATCACCGAAATCCCAAGAAAGTGGGAACTTTTCATCTTGGAGAGTCTTTGACTAAATTAGTCTCTTAGCAGCAGGTCTGGAGTTTTTCACCAATTAATAAAGCACTAGAGGGCTTCCCTGGTGGCACAGTGGTTGAGAGTCCGCCTGCCGATGCAGGGGACGTGGGTTCGTGCCCCGGTCCGGGAAGATCCCACATGCCGTGGAGCGGCTGGGCCCGTGCGCCATGGCCGCTGAGCCTGCGCGTCCGGAGCCTGTGCTCCGCAACGGGAGAGGCCACAACAGTGAGAGGCCCGCGTACCACAAAAAAAAAATAAATAAATAAAATAAATAAAGCACTAGAGGGCTGTGATGATCTATACAGCAGAGTACCTCATGACAAATTCTAATTTCCCAAGTAAACAGAGCATGTACAAGAATTCCAATTAAAACAAAAGCTTCACAGAAGCCGAGGATTAGAGACGCATACTGCAATAAAAATACATCTTTTAAAACATGGTACAGCAGGGAAAAATAGAAAAAAATATATTCCATAATGCCACTTATATACATCTGAAATACTGCACACACAGCACTATAGTTTTCAACAGGACACATACAAATGAAACAATCCACAGCATGTGTATTAGAATAGATGCCTGAAGATAAGGATAAAAGGAAACAAACAATAGAACAAGGGAGGAAACTGGCACAGAACGATGCTGACAGCAGCTTAGAACTGGGAAGTAAGATCAACTCTACCTGTACCTGAAAACTAAGGAAAAGAAAAAAATGTTCAGGTTCTCCTGGTAGAAAACATATTCAGAACACGTGATAAATGAATAAAAGAGGAACAGGGAGCGAAGCCTCTAAGGTTATAGAAGTTATTAAGCACTCCCAGAAAATACTGAAAAGGAAGAATACTATAGGACATTCCCTAGAACCGTAAGTTAAACTCTTTGTAGCCTCAGTAAAAGGTCATTTTACAAAGACCATCGGTTATCATGATCAATCTTTACTTTGGTCAAAGGTAAAGACATAGGTGAGCCTTGAAAGGAAACCTAATTTAGAAAGTCCAACTTACAACAAAATACAGAGGCTCTTTACTCACACAAGAGTCACAGCAGGGGTTATTTAAATAAGGCTTTGTTTACGGACTGCTAGGTCTTTTTTTTTTTTTCTGCGGTATGCGGGCCTCTCACTGTTGTGGTCTCTCCCGTTGTGGAGTCCAGGCTCCGGACACGCAGGCTCAGCGGCCATGGCTCATGGGCCCAGCCGCTCCGCGGCATGTGGGATCTTCCAGGACCGGGGCACAAACCCGTGTCCCCTGCATCGGCAGGCGGACTCTCAACCACTGTGCCACCAGGGAAGCCCCATGCTAAGTCTTTTTAAAATAAATTTATTTATTTTATTTATTTATTTTTGGCTGCGTAGGGTCTTTGTTGCTGCGAGCGGGCTTTCTCTAGTTGCGGTGAGCGGGGGCTGCTCTTCGTTGCGGTGCACGGGCTTCTCATTGTGGTGGCTTCTCTTGTTGCAGAGCACGGGCTTCTCTTGTTGTGGAGCGTGGACTTCATTACTTGTAGCACGTGTGTTAGGTCTTTAACTTGGGAGAAGAGTAACAGAAAAGCGAAATGGATAAAGAAGCAAGAACCAACATTATGCTATTTACAACAGACACACTTTAAAAGAACAGAGATAGGATGAAATTAAAGGATGGAAAAAGGAATACCATGCAGACAGCATGCATATGAAGGCTATCGTGGTTATATTAGTATCAGATAAAGGAGCTTTCAAGACAAAGAGATTACCAGAGATAATGAGGGTCATTTCATAATGATGAAAGCATCAATTCTTCAAGAAAAAAAATAACAAATCTAAAGGTGTGTGCACCAAATAACGTAGCTTCAAAATACATGCAGAAGGAAACAAGTAAGTTGAAAAGGAGAAAGAAAAATTCACTATCAGAGTGAGAAATTTTAACACAGTTCACTTCGTGTTTGACAGAGAAAGCTCCCTAAATATCAGTAGGGATACAGAGAATTTAAGCAGCATTCAACTAACTGACATCTATAAAACCCTATGCTCAACCACAGCAGAATACACATTCTTTTGAGGTACACATGGAACATGCCCCCCAGACAGCCATATGCTGGAATATAAAGCAAATCTCAATAAATTTCAATTGAGTGAAACCAGACTATGTTTTCAGACCACAAAGCATTGAACTAGCAACCAAAACCAAAGACAATAAAAAACTAAGTATTCAGAAATTAAGTAACATACTTTGAATGATTTAATTATAGAAAGATATGAAAAATAAATCAGTAGAAACTAGAAAATATTTGAAATGAACAATACGAAAGCACAGAGTCAAAATTTGTGGGATGCACTGTTTAGAGTGAAGTGTATAGCTTTACGCATGTATTAGAAAAGAACATAGAAAAATTAAAGATCTAACTTTTCATTTCAATAAATTTTTTAAAAGAAGAAAAATTAAATCAAAAATAAAGGAAGCGGGCTTCCCTGGTGGCGCAGTGGTTGAGAGTCCGCCTGCCAATGAAGGGGACACGGGTTCGTGCCACGGAGCGGCTGGGCCCGTGAGCCAAGGCCGCTGAGCCTGCGCGTCTAGAGCCTGTGCTCCACAACGGGAGAGGCCACAACAGTGAGAGGCCCGCGTACCGCAAAAAAATAAATAAAACAAAACAAAAAAAAAAATAAAGGAAGGGAGGAAATAAAAGGGCAAAACGAAACAAACAAAAAATAAGTGAATTAGAGACAGGCAACAGAGAAAAAGCAAAGTGAAAAGCTCGAGCTGTGACCCCCTGCCCTCAGCATTCAAATCTCAGTTTCACCACTAATTAGCTGTGTGGTAGCAGACACGTGAGTAGGGCTCCTTGTGTCTGTTTCCATATATATAAGTGGGTATGATTACATTTTAGCAACATCTCATAGCGCTGTTTGTAAGAGTAAATGAGTTAAAAGTGTAAAGCTCTTATGACTCTGGTACATAGATAAGTGCTGTACTGGTGTCTGCTGTCACTGTCGTCGTCACCATCATCCCATGTTGCTCAGGGGCAGAGATTCACCATCCTTGGCTTAGACACTGGGACCTGTCACCAGGGAAACCCTTTTCCTACATGTTTAAGAAACAAAAGACACCTATTTTCTAGGAAAAACTGCACCAAGTAAATTCCACAAATCCAGGTCTGGATTAAAGGGTGCCCTTCCTTCTGTGTTTCAGGATTTACAAGTTTAATCTCTGATGCATGTTTAAGGTCAGCCCTGAATATGAACAAGAATCAAGTCATTTAAAATCATGCCTAGAAATGTCTCAACAGATACCACTGTTCCACGGAACACAACTCAGAAAATCTTGAATTATTTTATTTGTGTGTGTCCTCATGAAATGAGTAATACTTTGTGTGCTGTATTTTAAATATACATTAAAAAACAGCATTGTGGAATAGATTTTTTAAACCATTTTTTCTATGCTGTACCATATTTTTAAGATCTACTTATGTTGCTCCATGCACCTTAAGTTTCCCTCAGTCGTGGATTTTTCTAGTTCTATTAGTAGCGTATGATAATATTTTTCAGATATAGGACAGACACCAAAACTAACTTATTAAAACCCCTAAAAGGTAACACCAAAAAGAACAAAATAATTAATAATAATCCTGAGACGGGGGGAAGATGACGGAAGAGTAAGACGCGGAGATCACCTTCCTCCCCACAGATACACCAGAAATACATCTACACGTGGGACAACTCCTACAGAACACCTACTGAACGCTGGCAGAAGACCTCAGACCTCCCAAAAGGCAAGAAACTCCCCACGTACCTGCGTAGGGCAAAAGGAAAAAAAGAAAAAAGAGACAAAAGAATACGGACCGTACCTTCACCAGTGGGAGGGAGCTATGAAGGAGGAAAGGTTTCCACACACTGGGAGCCCCTTCACGGGCGGAGACTGCGGGAGGCAGAGGGGGGAGCTTCGGAGCCGCAGAGTAAGAAGCCTGTGTGCGAGCACAGGTCACTATCCCCACCCGCCTCCCAGGAACCTGTGCAGCCCGCCACTGCCAAGGTCCTGCGATCCAGGAAAAACTCCCCCGGGAGAACGCACGGCGCGCCTCACGCTGGGGCAACGCCACTGTATGCTTCTGTGTGAGATTTTGTCTGTATAGCATTGCTTTCACCATTTGTCCTAGGGTTCTATACGTCTGTTTTTTTTTTCTTTAAAAAATTTTTTTTCTTAATAATTATTTTTATTTTAATAACTATTTTATTTTATCTTACTTTATTTTATCTTCTTTATTTCTTTCCCTCCTTCCCTCCTTCCTTCCTTCCTCCTTCCCTCCCTCACTCCTTTCTTTCATTCTTTCTCTCTTTCTTTCTACTTTTTCTCCCTTTTATTCTGAGCCGTGTGGATGAAAGGCTCTTGGTGCTGCAGCCAGGAGTCAGTGCTGTGCCTCTGAGGTGGGAGAGCCAACTCCAGGACACTGATCCACAAGAGACCTCTCAGCTCCACGTAATATCAAATGGCTAAAATCTCCCAGATATCTCCATCTCAACGCCAGCACCCAGCTTCACTCAACGACCAGCAACCTACAGTGCTGGACATCCTATGCCAAACAACTAGCAAGACAGGAACACAACCCCACCCATTAGCAGAGAGGCTGCCTAAAATCATAATAAGGCCACAGACACCCCAAAACGCACCACCAGTTGTGGACCTACCCACCAGAAAGAAAAGATACAGCCTCATCCACCAGAACACAGGCACTAGTCCCCTCCACCAGGAAGCCTACACAACCCACTGAACCAACCTTAGCCACTGGGGACAGACACCAAAAACAACGGGAACTACGAACCTGCAGCCTGCAAAAAGGAGACCCCAAACACAGTAAGATAAGCAAAATGAGAAGACAGAGAAACACACAGCAGATGAAGGAACAAGATAAAAACCCACCAGAACAAACAAATGAAGAGGAAATAGGCAGTCTACCTGAAAAAGAATTCAGAATAATGATAGTAAAGATGATCCAAAATCTTGGAAATAGAATAGACAAAATGCAAGAAACATTTAACAAGGACCTAGAAGAACTAAAGATGAAACAAACAATGATGAACAACACAATAAATGAAATTAAAAATACTCTAGATGGGATCAATAGCAGAATAACTGAGGCAGAAGAACGGATAAGTGACCTGGAAGATAAAATAGTGGAAATAACTACTGCAGAGCAGAATAAAGAAAAAAGAATGAAAAGAACTGAGGACAGTCTCAGAGACCTCTGGGACAACATTAAACGCACCAACATTCGAATTATAGGGGTTCCAGAAGAAGAAGAGAAAAAGAAAGGGACTGAGAAAATACTTGAAGAGATTATAGTTGAAAACTTCCCTAATATGGGAAAGGAAATAGTTAGTCAAGTCCAGGAAGCACAGAGAGTCCTATATAGGGTAAATCCAAGGAGAAATATGCCAAGACACATATTAATCAAACTGTCAAAAATTAAATACAAAGAAAACATATTAAAAGCAGCAAGAGAAAAACAACAAATAACACACAAGGGAATCCCCATAAGGTTAACAGCTGATCTTGCAGCAGAAAC
>NW_020175674.1:4329486-4330156 GCF_003031525.2 Neophocaena asiaeorientalis asiaeorientalis | reverse complement strand
ATGTAGCTGTCCAGTTTTCCCAGCACCACTTTACAGACAAGCAAAAGCTGAGAGAGTTCAGCACCACCAAACCAGCTTTACAACAAATGCTAAAGGAACTTCTCTAGGCAAGAAACACAAGAGAAGGAAAAGACCTACAATAACGAACCCAAAACAATTAATAAAATGGGAATAGGAACATACATACCAATAAATGTATCGATATGTAATGTAAATGGACTTACATTTAATGTAACTTACATTTAATGTAAGTTACATTACTTACATTAAATGTAAATGGACTAAATGCTCCCACCAAAAGACACAGATTGGCTGAATGGATACAAAAACAAGACCCATATATAAGCTGTCTACAAGAGACCCACTTCAGACCTAGAGACACATACAGACTGAAAGTAAGGTTATAAGACACTGATGAAAGAAATTAAAGATGATACAAATAGATGGAGAGAGGGCTTCCCTGGTGGTGCAGTGGTTGAGAGTCCGCCTGCCAATGCAGGGGATATGGGTTCATGCCCCGGTCTGGGAGAAGCCCACATGCCGCGGAGTGGCTGGGCCCGTGACCCATCGCCGCTGAGACTGCTCGTCTGGAGCCTGTGCTCTGCAACGGGAGAGGCCACAACAGTGAGAGGCCCGTGTACCGCAAAAAAAAAAAAGAAAGGAAAAAAAA
>NW_020175674.1:4308655-4329365 GCF_003031525.2 Neophocaena asiaeorientalis asiaeorientalis | reverse complement strand
CTGGGCATATACCCTGAGAAAACCATAATTCAAACAGAGTCATGTACCAAAATGTTCACTGCAGCTCTATGTACAATAGCCAGTACATGGAAACAACCTAAGTGACCATCATCAGATGAATGGATAAAGAAAATGTGGCACATATATACAATGGAATATTACTGAGCCATAAAAAGAAATGAAATTGAGGTATCTGTAATGAGGTGGATGGACCTAGAGTCTCTCATACACAGTGAAGTAAGTCAGAAAGAGAAAGACAAATACCATATCCTAACACATATATATGGAATTTAAGAAAAAAAATGTCATGAAGAGCCTAGGGGTAAGACAGGAATAAAGACACAGACCTACTAGAGAATGGACTTGAGGATATGGGGAGGGGGAAGGGTAAGCTGTGACAAAGCGAGAGAGTAGCATGGACATATATACCAACGTAAGGTAGATAGCTAGTGGGAAGCAGCCGCATAGCACAGGGAGATCAGCTCCGTGCTTTGTGACCGCCTGGAGGGGTGAGATAGGGAGGGAGGGAGGGAGGGAGATGCAAGAGGGAAGAGATATGGGAACATACGTATATGTATAACTGACTCACTTTGTTATAAAGCAGAAACTAACACACCATTGTAAAGCAATTATACTCCAATAAAGATGTAAAAAAAAAAAAAAAAGAATCCTAACCAAGGAAGCAAAATATTTGTACACTGAAAACTATAAAACACTGCTGCAAGAAATTAGAGAAGGCATAAATAAATGGAATGATGTCTCATGTTCATGGATTCACAGACTTAATATTGTCAAGATACCAATACTACCCAAAGCAATCTGCACATTTAATGCAATCCCCATCAAAACTCCGGTGATATTTGCAGAAATAGAAAAATCCATCCTAAAATCAAATGGAATCGTAAGGGAATCCAAATAGTCCAAAAAATCTTGAAAAAGAAAGCTGAAGGACCCATACTTCCTGATTTTAAAACTTACTTGAAATCAACAGTAACCGAAATAGTATGGAACTGGCATAAAGACAGACATATCGACTAGGGGAGTAGAATAAAGGGCTTAGACATAAACGGTCACATATATACGGTCAAATGACTTTTAGCAAGGGTGCCAATACCATTCAATGGGGAAAGGACAGTCCTTTCAACAAATGGGGCTGGGAAAAACTAGATATCCACATGCAAAAGATACCATGTAATAGTGTGTACAGAAATTAACTCAAAATGAATCAACATTAATTACCTAAACAAAAGAGCTAAAATTTTGCAACTATTAGAAGAAAACACAGGGGGAAGGCTTCATGACATTGAATTTGGCAACAATTTTTTTGGTCGTGATACCAAAAGCACAGGCAACAAAAGAAAAAAATAGATAAGCTGAACTCCATCAAAATTTAAAACTTTAGGACACTATCAACAGAATAAAAAAGCAACTCTCATAATGGGAGAACATATTTGCAAATCACATATCTGATATAGGACTAATATCCAGAATATATAAAGAACTCCTAAAACTCAACAAAACCAAACAAACCTAATTCCAAAATGGGCAAAGGACACAAATAGACATTTCTCCAGAAAAGATATACAAATAGTATAAGCGCAAGAAAAAAATGGTCAGCATCACTCATCACTAGGGAAATATAAATCAAAGCCATGAGATATCACTTCACATTCCTTAGGTTGTCTATTATAAAAAATAAACAACAGCTGGAAAAACAGTATGGCAGTTCCTCAAAAATTTAGACACAGAATTACCATAGTTTCCACTTCTGCATATGTACACATAAAAGCATTGAAAGCAGACACTCAAACACATATTTGTATACCAACGTTCAAAGATGCGTTCGCAACAGCCAGAAGGTGGAAACAACCCAGTATCTGTTGGTGGTGGAATGGATAAACAAAATATTGCCCGTACCTACAACGGGATAGTTTTCAACCTTAAAAAGGAATGGAATTTTGATACGTGCTACCATGTGGATCAACTTTGAAGACATTGCGTAAAGTGAAATAAGCCAGACCCCAAGGGACAGATATTGCATGATTCTACCTCATAGGAGGGACCTGGGATAGCCCAATTCATAGAGACAGAAAGTAGATTATAGGTTTTGAGGGGCTGGAAGGGAGGGCCATTGGGGAGTTCTTGTTTAAAGGGTACAGAGTTTCAGTTTGGATGACGAAAAAGTTCTGGAGAGGGACAGGGGAGATGACTGCACAACAGAGTGGCTGTACTCAAATGCCACGGATCTGCACACTTAAAGACGGTTAAAATGGTAAACTTCACGCTATACATATTTTACCACGATAAAAATTCTAATACGCATACTCAACTTTTGTTTCTGCCCCACGGCCCTTGACAAGGAGGGAAGAGAGACATAACAAGAAACAGAGAATAGGTGTTTGCTTTTAAATGTCACCGGATTTCCAAGAGCAACCAAGTGAATGCCTATATTTTAATCTACAGGACCATCAACTGGTTTTCAGAGGAAACTCTGGAGTGCCGTAAAGCCACAAGTCATCACCCATAGACACCACAAGCATTGTCAACACGACTTTATATTAATGCTTTGGGGGTTTTAAAAAAATTATTTAAAATGAATTTTTCTTGGAGTATTGTTGATGTACAGTGCTGTGTTAGTTTCAGGTGTACAGCAAAGTGAACCAGTTATACATGTACATACATCCACCCTTTTTTTAGATT
This sequence comes from Neophocaena asiaeorientalis asiaeorientalis, assembly GCF_003031525.2. NCBI lineage: Eukaryota > Metazoa > Chordata > Mammalia > Artiodactyla > Phocoenidae > Neophocaena > Neophocaena asiaeorientalis. The sequence continues at coordinate 4,326,665 of NW_020175674.1, read as the reverse complement.
GTTTCCATACAGGCCATGTCAGAGTGTTGAATAGAGTTCCCTGTGCCATACAGCAGGTTCTTATTATGTTTCTGTTTTAAAATCTTTTAAAAATCCCTAAACAGAGGGGAAAGGCAAGACCAGAACAGGTAAAGAGCATAAAACCTGTCTTTTGAGTATGCCCAGCAGGGATCAAAGGCAATTAGCAAGAGCCCCACGCCCCAGCTCTCCGCAAAGTGGGAACCCGGGCTTCTCTGCAAAGCGAGGCTGCAGCTCCCCTGGCAGAGAGACTTCCCAAGGACGCCTCGAGCACTTTCGCCAGCGTGAACAGATGCAGTGGAGGAACCTTTCAAAGTTACAAAAATATCCCCAAACTGTCACTTGACCTTTAAGAAGGACACGCATTTTAGTCTTGCAACATCGAGTTTATCTAGATGATAACGTGTCCACACGTGGAGCCCGTCGGCCGACTGCTGGGGCTGTGCAGGCATGGCAGCAGGGGGCGCTGGGGCATCGTGTCTTCTGCAGCCTCTCCCCAGCTCCTGGGGCCAGACCCCCGGGATAGCAGATGTCCAGGTGGGCTGGGAAGCTGCCCTTCTGACCCACGTGACACACGTATCCCCTCACGGAGTCCCTACAACTGTACACGTCACCCCCAGGCCCGTGAGGAAGCTGAATAGTAGGGCTTCTCTTCATGTGTAAAAAGGACACCCTGGTTCCCGCCTTAGACACATGAGGAGAATTAAACATCTCAACGCCTAACATGGGGCCTAGCACACAGCAAAGGGTCAACACCCCTGCGGTCACGAGGGCTGAGCGCCGAGGGCTTTGGCTCGGCCGGGCCTGGAGCCCCCAGTTTCCAGTTCCTAACTTAATGCTCCTTCTACCAAAACAGCAGTTTTCAGGCTGGGGGTGCCTGGGCCTCGGGCATCTGCGAAGACTCTCCTGGACCATGTGAGCACAGATACCTTTAAGGGGACACGTTCTCAACCCCTGGGCCACCTTCCATATGCTCCCCTAAATCTGCTCCTTGGATGGAGGGGCAGGTCCTGCCTTTCATCCGTCCTTGTCCCAGTTGGCCTGCTCCAGCTTCATATCCATCCTGGATCATATTAAATACGCTCCAGGACCAAACAAAGGCAGTTAGAAATACTGCCGTCTTACAAAGAAAACTAACCTCTCTAATGAATGGGTAATAAGTCCTTTTAGAAGACAGAATGTTTCGACACGATTCTTTTCAACAAAATTGAACGAATGTCATCAACAGACTATTAAAATCATTTTTGCTAAGAGATCAACATGACTTTCGGCTTAGAACTTGAGGGTTCAAAAACGTGAAGAACTCTGCAAGAAGAAAATGCTTTCCACCTTATTTACTTCTTCATCTAAACAAGGGTGACCCAACGGCAACCAAACTTCTGCTAAACCCCACCTCCTTCTAGCAATAAGCAACACTCAGCAATGATACAAAGTACGTATCAACAGCAACAAAATGCTTCATCTATTTCAGTAAGAAATCAAGTTCCGAGAAACGTAGCTTTTATACTCAATGAATTATCCAACTCTGTAACATTTACATTGTTTTGAGGACTTGTTTACACCTCCTAATTATAATGTTAACCCAATCCCACAGAGACCTTTTTTTATTGAAGTATAGTTGATTTGCATTATTATTAGTTTCAGATGTACAACAGAGTAAGCCACTATAATACACTGGAAATCACGTGCTTTGCAGCGATTTTAAATGATTTTTGAAAGGTAGACATCAATTTGAAAATATCCTAGAGGGCATGTAATTTTACCGAATTCTTGTAGGAGTTATACGAACAGAAAATATCAAAGACCCCTGGGTGAGACCACACTTCTGGTGAGAGACTAACCTGCATGGCACAGACTCTGTGAAGAAAGAACAGGGAGAGGAGAGCGCCATCTGCACCCGTACAGCCCAGAAGGTGCCCAGGGACCTGCGGACGGACAGATGGGGACACATGCACGCACGCACCCCCCCCACTCCAACGGCTACGTCTTCCCCAGGATGGCAGGAAATGGGCTATAAAATGTTTTTATTTATGAAAATTTAAGCAACATTTGAAAAACCAGAAAGCAGCTCGGGGTGAACCTCCCCATAAGTGCCAGGCGGCTGATGCCCCTCAGTGTTCCAGCCAAGGCTGGAGGGGCCTGGGCACAGGGAAAGCCTGTGCAGTCGATCCTCCCTGCTTCCTCTGTCAATAGGTGCTGGGGAGCCCGATACAGCTAACCTTCCCACCCAGCAGAGGACCCTTAAAAAATCAAGCTATTGTTTCTAATCACGTGCCTGAAAAGTGGATTCATTTCATTCCTATTAAGCTGCGCCCTCCTTTGTAACATGCTGCCTCTTTGTTTCGTTCATTCATGCCAGAAAGAACCTATCATGTAAAACACCCTAGGTCCACGCCAGAGGCTGGGGCCCCAACCGTAACTAACACGCACGCCCAGGAGCTGCAGGAAGTTGCGTGTATGCCCTGCTCTGAGACCCAGGCACGCCAACCTGCGACCTTGCACACACTCCCCAGCCAGCCCCACACCTCCTGACCCGCAGGAGGACATCCTTCTACATCCTCCCAGCCTAAAACCTCCTTAAGCTGCTTTCTACTCTCTCCCATCTCACCTCCTCCAGGACCCTTTATCGACAAGCTCTCTTTAACTCCTGTCTCGCTAATCACCGTCCTAACCCAGCGGTGTAATTCAGATCCCCAATTTCCCAGTTCCCCCGGATACAGACTAACTTGGGAAAATCAAGCACTTCTACCCCCTCCTCCCCTCCAGGCCTCCAGAAACTCTGTCCAGATTTCAGGAGCAGAGGACTCAGAGGACCCAAGTAGGACAGCGCAGCTCTGCGGGAGACCCGTCACCTGGGCAGCCACCGCAGGGAAGCAGGGGAAAAGAACGTTTATGGAAGCACCCTAAGTGCCCATCATTGGATGAATGGATAAAGGAGATGTGGCACATATATACAATGGAATATTACTCAGCCATAAAAAGAAACGAAGTTGAGTTATTTGTAGTGAGGTGGTTGGACCTAGAGTGTGTCATACAGAGTGAAGTAAGTCAGAAGGAGAAAGACAAATACCGTATGCTAACACATATATATGGAATCTAAGAAAAAAAAAAAAGGTCATGAAGAACCTACGGGTAAGACGGGAATGGAGACGCAGACCTACTAGAGAATGGACTGGAGGATATGGGGAGGGGGAAGGGTAAGCTGGGACAAAGTGTGAGAGTGGCATGGACATATATACACTACCAAATGTAAAATAGATAGCTAGTGGGAAGCAGCCACGTAGCACAGGGAGATCAGCTCAGTGCTTTGTGACCACCTAGAGGAGTGGGATAGGGAGGGTGGGAGGAGGGAGACGCAAGAGGGAGGGGATATGGGAACATATGTATAACTGATTCACTTTGTTATAAAGCAGAAACTAACACACCATTGTAAAGCAATTATACTCCAATAAAGATGTTAAAAAAATGTTTATAAGGCACCTCTGTTCAGCACTGGGGGCCATCGTAGTAGGGCAGGCAACACTCGCCTATGTCTCACGACCTCTGGGCGGTGAAGCTGGACTTGAATGTGGAGCTGTTTAACCCCCAAGCTCCCGCTCAAGCCCCCCACCAGCCTCCAGCCTCACACGTGGAAAGTGGGCACACCCCCCGCGGACTCCACACCCCTCCCCTCGCCCTCAAGGCATCCACAGGGACGCCTGGCTACACACTAATGTTCACGGGTCTCTCTCCCCCTCTCCTTAGCACTGAAAGCTCTCAGAGTCAGAGCAGGGGCCAATTTTTCTTCCAGTTACTACTTAAAGGGCTCAGTGTAACCCTAGCCCCACACACAGACTTCAAGGCTGTGATCTGACTGACAGTCTCTGTGTGGGAGCCCCTTTCCAGGAACAGCCTCCTTCGGGAGGGAACAGAGTCCCTCAGCTCCAAAGCTTCCTACAATCCACTCAGTTTTGAGTGAGCATTTACTAAATGCCAGACACTAGAGACACAGCAGTGAACAGAAGAAAATTCCTACCCTCACGGAGTTTATATTCTAGCGGGAGAACTGCAACACACACGCTGCACTCCGTTACATAAAGTGACGTTAGCTGCCACAATGAACCACAACTGTCTACATTAACAACTCCTTGGTACAACTCCTTGGTACAACTAGATGGACAAATATATATATCTACATTTTTTTCTATTAATTTACTACCCACCTAATCCAAGTTCTAATTAAGAACGTAAAGGTCAAAGCTTTGCCTGATGGGGGATCTGAAAAGCAGATGTAAAAAAGTAAAGGCATGTCCCTCACACTGCTGTGTCCACACTTTCCAAATTCACGGACTGTTGGTGAGCATGGCTTTCTCTGCCTAGAGGGCTCTTTCCTCCCTGCCCCATGCCCCAGCCGGCCCTCCTCCTTTAGGTGTCAGCTCACATGTCACTCCCTCCTACAACCCACAGCTCCATCAGGGGCCTCTGCTTTACCCACCCAGGCACCTGTGTTTCTCTCAACAGGCACTGATCTTAGTGTGCAGATGTGGTCCAGATGCTCAATCTGAGAGGGTGGGGACGCTCTGCGTTCACAGCGGTGTTCTGCCCTGCAGTAACTAACACAGTGCCGGGCACGTAGTAGGTGCTCAATTAACACCTGTTAAGTGGAGGAGGATACGAATTCATTACGTTCAAATATCTTCTGAACATGGTCATGTTTAATTAAGCCCAAGTAGGCACAAGGAATCTGGCACAGTGATACCCTATTACTGCTAAAATACACTTAGATCAGGGAAAACCCAGTTAATGGCGAACATTCAGCATTTAGCACGTGCAGCTTTCATTAGAGAGATGAAGAGACAATCGACAAATACCTACCATTTGGGCGGCAGGAACGACGGTCTTAGATCCTGCAAATAACTCACATACTGTCTAAAGTTCTCTTTCCACTGATGGAGGAGATGGGGGGGGGCAAAAACAACTGAGTTTTTAGTTATTTGGGGAAAAAGACCAAATAATCTGACTTTTGGTAAAGAACAGCCATCCTCAAGGTTTTCCTAGGATGCAAAAAGACTCAGCTCAGGATTTACTAATTTTGTTTTTAATCCAGGGAAATTTCTAGTACCAGAAGAATCAGACCATTAACAAACCTCCTACCCACAAGGGAGTCGTCTGGTGAATCTGTGAGTGCGGGCCAGCAGTGGTCAGTATAATGACCACCTCAAAGGTTCCTACAAGCTCATCTTGTGCTCCGGGGGTGGGGGGAGCTGCCCCAGCGCCCATGGGAGGAAGCAACTGGCAGGGGTGTGTCACCCACACCAGCTGCAGCTCAGACTGGCTGAGGTCCTCAGCCCCGCTCCTCTGTCCTGACGGTAAACCACTGGGCCCACCTGGGACAATCCAGCATCACCCCCCATCATCATTCTATCCTGAAAATTATTCTTCCCTTCGATCTGTCTGCCCTGACAGGGTACACGCCCAGCAGATACCGTTGCTGATGTACACATATCAACTGAGGGAAAAAAATTAATGTTTTATCTTCTTGCAGAAATTAATTCTTACCTGTTCCCAGGAATATACAGTTCAAGAGCATATAAGACTACAGGTTACGCACTAACTTGGCAGTTTTCACCCGACTTGAAAAAATAATCTAAAAATCAAACGGTCTCTTAGCGAGACAGGGAGGAGGTAAAATTTTCATAAGATCAAATTACATCAGGAAGAAAAGGTCAAGAGAGAACATTAGAAGTTGACAACAGCCCAGAAGACAGACCCATATCTAAAACTGAATCACTTTGCTGTACACCTGAGATGAACACAACATAGTAAATCAACTAGATCGCAATACAAAATAATTAATATAAATGCTTAGAAAAGAAGATAGACCTGAGTTCAAGTATGGCAGAAGCTAGAATGGTATCAGAGGACTCCGGCTGATTGGATGTTTTATTTGTCACAATGACACGTGCCCACCTGACTATACACGTTAGTGGGATGGGTTGCAGGGCGTCAGACGGCAGGCTCCAGAACCGGGGCACTGGGCCCCCCATCCTGTCTTGGAACAGCTCCATGACCTCGTAAGCCACTTCCTGCTACTTCAGCTCTTCTGTAAACGGGGGACGCTGATTTTAGCGATCCGGGTAACGACTATATTAGATTCAGGCTGCATTTTTAAAAGTCCCTGCACTCACCAAAGAACTGTGTTCATGCCTAAACATTAGCATTAGGATGGTGGAGAATGGGGGCCATACTAGATCCTGCCTCAGGGGCCGATGTGAGGATCAAATGAGCTAATACACGTAAAACCCTAAATATGGTTCGTGGCCCACAGTAAGTGCTCATTTTGCTTGCATCCATGGTAAAGGGTATCTTACACATTCATTTAAAGTTGTCCCCAAAAATGACCTGGTACGAACAATGGATTATCTTAGTTTATTTCTATGAACTGGAAATCTAAACCTACCTACTTAGCAGCCTACCTACCTACCTAGGGATTGGTATGACGATTTTATTTGTTTCAGGAGAGAATTTGATAACTACGTAAAACTTAAATGGCATGCTTCGACAGCACTGCAAATCAAAGATAAATAATGTTATCTTAATTTATGCAGACCACGCAAATATTTCATCAGAGTCCAAGAGGTCGGAATAGATATCTCTGAAGATTATTGAATTCTGTACCAAAAGAACCCCACTACTCAAGTAGCACCTGGAATAGTTAATAAATAAGGCCGTCGACTTCGGTTCTTCTATTCTGTTTTTGTAGCATGCCTTAAAAGCAATTACTATTCCATCACTGTTCACACGAGAAAATTTACAAGCCTGCAATCCAGAGGCAAGTGGGGTAGATGGAAGAAAACGGAGTCGCCCACTAGTTTCCAAGAAGCTTCAGACAAAGTCTAAATGCTTAAAAGACACACATTCACTGTAGCCGACAACAGTCCGGATATGCCTTCATGTCTATTCATGAGACAGAATAATCGGTGAAAAGTAGGTTGGAGGACGAAGAATGGGAAAAAGACAATAGGAAGAGGCAGAAGAGAGAAGGCCTTTTAAACCCAGAGTTATTTCTGGCCCATTAAAATATCAAAATCCAAATGAAAACTGCTGGTGTCCAAGGAGAACCCTGTCCAAAAGGAACCACAGCTCAAGTACTATACATCCAGCGGGAGTAAAGAAAATGTACAGATTTAACACGGATAGCCTAAGAAAGCTGCCCGTAGTTTTATAAATCCAGTTTACACAATTCTCACATTTGATCAGACTTATGGCGTGGCTATTAACATGCTTTCAGGTGGGAAGAAAGAAAACACAAGGGGAGCATTTCAGGTAACATCGTCGTTGGATGCTACCCCCTAAGAGAATCTTTGAGGTTTCTCCACTTTGAAAAGACAATCATCGTTCACCAAGTAACTGCGTCAGGGGAAAAAGGAAAGGGAGATCTCCTGTCTCCTTTTAGGAAATACATTCAGAATCTACTATTTTGGGGGAAAGTGCCGAACACTGTAAATCTGAATATCCTTTGGATTAGGGGCTCCAGTGAGCTGCAGGTAAAGGGAGGAACATAGGTATAAATGATCAGAAAAGAGCAGGACAAACTCGCCCTCACCACTCCCAGCCCACAAACCGCTTCACTGCACCCAACACAGCATCCAACAAAGGGCCTCTCGAGTTCACCGCTTGCCAGAAACGTCTTCCAAAGCCGGTCTCATTAACTGAGCCCTTTCCTGAGCCCCTAAGGTGTTTTCAGAGTCAGCTTGTCTTTCAGCCTCACCTCGCTCAATTTAAAGTTTTAAAAGTTTCATTTTCTTGCTTGGAAAGTGCCCTTTTTTTAACCTTTCAACTCAACGGGTTTCCCAAGGTGAAAGTAACTTCACCTGAAAAGCAGCTGCTTTGAACTCAAGAGAGCTTGGAAGGTTTTCTAGCAAAGGACAGAAATCTGATCAATAGCGTTATTGAAAATGTGACCAGCTACAGTCCCATTTGTCTGTGGCTGCCATTTTTATGAAAGCCGCGTACATCCTTTGCGAATCAGCGTTTCCGGAGAGCTATGTCGATGGGGTGTGCAGGAGGCAGGCAGCAGGATTACCCGTGAGCCACGGTGCCAAACCCCATCAAGGCCACAGGAAGAGGCCATGTTGAGTTACTGGCAACGTGGAAAACTCCAGGCACCTCCTTCTCCAACGGACAGCCCAGCTTCTGCGGCTACAATTCACACAGCTTCATTTGCAAATGGATTTGGCTATTAAGCATAGGATTGTTTGATGCAAATATTTCTTTCCTGGTGGCACAGCTCAGTCGAAAGGGGAGCCTGAAAATTAGCTAGCTGGACGGGAGAAGAAAGCTCCATTCCAGTTACCAGGGAGGAATAATTGGACACAGGGTGCCTATTGCACCTTTAATTTAATTTGGAGACCTTTCAGCTTTTACTTTCCTTCATTTGCAGCCAGTGCTTAGTGAGTTCATTTGTACCTGGTTCATTTTCCTCCTTTTATCTTATCTGTGTTAACATCAACCGTGGAAATGAGGGGCACCATGAATAAAAGATGAAGGTTAGCTCAGGACACTCTTTCCTAAGGTACTGTGAATTACTTAAAAATGAATTTGTGTGTGTACCACAGAAAGGGCTTAGACATACGCCTGGCCCTACAGCATCCCTGATCAGCATCTGCCCTCCCACCCAAGGAGCTGTAGTTTTTAGATGTTTTAACTGGTCCTACCTTTTCTCCAAGAAAGCACTGTCTAGACTGCAATCCGCATGGAATCATTATTCCTAGAACTGGTGGAGAGTAGGCCAGCTCATTAATGCACAAGACTAAGGATGCATAAACTCCACTAATCTGACTTTTTAGAGAGTGCAATCCTGCTTGCCATGAAAAGAATGTGCTGTAAAAGAAAGCTGCATGTCTCAACATAGATGCCTGGTGAACAGAGAGATGCCTGCTTTGTCCAAAAACACTGTGTTGGGGGAGGGATGGTGGGTGAGAAGGGGATTAGTCCTAAAATGCCTGTCTGGGAGGAACCTCTAGGAGCTACAGAACTTAAATTCTAAGTGTATCATGCATATTATGCTTTTTAAAAAATCCCTTCTCTTGTTTATTTCGTATATGTGGCACCTGTCCTTAAATAACAGTTGCACGTGCTCTTAAGTTGATTTTGAATATTTCATTACTTCCAACTGTACAAAACGTTAGTGTCTTGAAAGTTTTGCATTTCTTTCCTATATAGTTTCCTCTCGGCCAAAGCTATTTTTTTCTCCTTACTCTCGCCTCTTTCTTTTATCTTCTCTCTTTTCTCCCCCATGGACCAATTAAAAAAAAAACCCTACTGCATTCTTCTCTTGCTGCTTCATAGCCACCACCACCAAGCCTTCCTTTCAGTTTGGGAAGCATCAAAGGAAGACTGTGTTCTGAGCCGTTTCTCTGCCCGTCTGTGCTAACTCTGTGCCAATTCAGTCCAATACCTCACACCAACTGGCTAGAAGCTGGAAGAAACTGAAACTCACGGCTCTTCATAGCCTGTCCCCTTAAAAGGTTAATTAATAATAACGTTCAGTATTTTGCTTACATAAGATCACACATTTTCACAGGTAGGGCAACTTCCAAGTTGTAGAAGAAGGAAAAAAGACTTTGGGGTTTACTGAGACACAGGAGGGAAGAGATATGGGGATATATGTATATGTATAGCTGATTCACTTTGATATAAAGCAGAAACTAACACACTCTGTAAAGCAATTATACTCCAATAAAGATGTTTTAAAAAAAACTAAACCTAAGATCCTACTAGAATATGATAAGCAATAAATAAATATTATTTTTAAAAAAGACTTTGGGGTTTAAAATGATGGTGTACTGAAATGTAAGGGTCTTTGCTTCAGAATACAAACCACGTCTCTTGGGGGCAAGAGTATGCAAACAGGATCACAATAAGAACCCAACTTAAAACATCAGATGATATCTCTAATCTTGGTTATAATAAAGACCATACGATAGATGACAAGCTTATTGATTTCTTCGAGGGGGAGGGAACATGTGAAGAAAGCCCTTCATCGCGAAAGCATGAAAAGAAAGATGGGAGCAATGACTGGTCCTTTTATTCATGAAGCAGGAGAGGATGAACAGAAATGAAGGCAGCGTGCTTCCCTGGCGGCGCAGTGGTTGGGAGTCCGCCTGTCGATGCAGGGGACACGGGTTCGTGCCCTGGTCCGGGAAGATCCCACATGCCGCGGAGCGGCTGGGCCCGTGAGCCATGGCCGCTGAGCCTGCGCGCCCGGAGCCTGTGCTCCGCAACGGGAGAGGCCACAACAGTGAGAGGCCCGCGTACCGCAAAAAAAAAAAGAAAAGAAAAAAAAAAAGAAATGAAGGTAGCAATTGCCCTTAAGAAATGGCTTTTTAAAGCCACACAGGCAGAAAAATTAAGCCGGAGAGGTACAGAATAGCTCCGTCCTGAGGTTATGAAAGCCAAACTGAGATATCTGGATGAAAGCATGGGACGTTTGTGATTTCTAGACGTACAGATTGTCCAGTTTACTTGGCGGAAGAGGAGGGATGATGGCGTGTCGGAGGCAGGATGTCAGGAATTTGGGGGAGAGGAAGGCAACAGTCCCACGATATGTCAAAAAGCCCAAGATTTTTTTCCCGCTATATTTGTGGAAGAGGAACAAGAAAAATGAAAAACTACGCAATCCAGCCTCATTTGCAGAACGCTCGCGCATGCGCACACACTCAGGCGGCAATATACCAGCCTCAAGAACTAACACCTGTTCTAACCGGGTGCCTGATGGCTTTGTGCACCTGTAGCCTCCAACGGAAACTGTGCCATCGCAGCAGCAGCAGCAGGCCGGGCTGCGCCGAGGACCTCATGGCGGGCACCAGGGTGCAATGGCCCGGTGCCAGCGTGTCCAAAGAGGGTCCTAGAGAAGGGTAAGGAAAAGGAAACGGGCAGTCCAGCTGATACCTCGGACTGCAGAAAGAGAACCACAGGGCAGGGCAGTCTCGACTCAGTTACTAGAGGGCTTCCTCCTAAAGGGGGTCATCTTTAGAGTCTGAAAGGGCCTTTGCGGGGTGCGGGAAGAGATGGAAGGAGGACCCCTTAGAAGTCAGGGTTTTCTCTAGTAACCATTTCCGTGCCAGCGGACTGTACGAGAGAAATGTGTCTCTGGGCTGATTTTTAGTTTCCTTCTCCACCGTCCTCCCGATATGGTTCTAGACTCAGAATCACACCTGTGTGCGCAGAAGGGCCTCGGAGACCACCGAGCCCGCCCCCAGTGCGCTGGGTCCCTCCCCGGTCTCTCCTGCAGCCCGGCCCCACGGAGCTCCATCCTCAGGCCGGACAGAGCCCAGCTCCTAGAAATCATCCCCGCGCCTCACACCTGCGGCACCGCCTCGGCCCAATCGTTCGGCCGGTGTGTGTGTGTGTCGGGGAGGGGGAGCAGCAAAGCCCCCGCCAGACTCCCTCCCCGAGTCACAGTGGTCCTCCCACCCCCTCCACCCCCGGGGCCAGCGGGGGGCTGCGGAGCTCTCGTTGCGCTGCTCGGTGGCGCGCGGCAGCCCGGGCCGCTTGTAGCGCCGCGGCGTGGGCACGTGCAGGTGCGTGCTGGGCAGCCCAGCGCGCGCCAGGAAGCGGCTCACCAGCTCGCTGCGCGCAGCCGCGTCCTCCACCAGGATCCAGTGCAGCTGCGCCACCTGGCGGAACGTGTTAGCCAGGCGTGTCAGCTCGGCCTTTGACCGGGGCGAGCCGGGGGACCCCAGCGCGCAGTTTGGACGGCGGCGGCGCCCGCGCTCAGGAAGCCGCGGCCCGCGCGCTCTCCACGGGGTGGGTAGCGGGGCGCTGCGGGGGCGCGGAGCCGGGCCTGGGGGATCCGCGCAGGTGCCGAGGAGCTCGGGCTGCAGGGCGGGCGGCGATGCCCCTACTCCGGGGAGTCGGCGGGAAGCGGGACGCGGTCCAGCCGCGCGCTGCCGGCCCCGGAGTTACGCCGAGCGCCGGGAAGGCGGCGATTCCACCGCGCTCTTTCCGAAGAGTGGGACCTGGGAGCCGTCCCGCGGCGCTGCGGGAAAAGGGACTCCAGCCGCGGGCCCCCGATGCGCTGCTGGGGGCACCTTCGAGGGCGGGGGGCAGGCGCCGAGGGCTCTCCTTCGTCACATCCCAGCCCCGGCGGCGAGGACCGAGGGCGACGCCGGGGATGCCGTGCGCCCAGCTCTGCTCGCGCGCCGCAGCGGAAGCCTGCACTCCGATCCCTCGCTCCGCTCTGCTCTTCGGAGAACCGCTCCCGGCTCCGGCAGCAAGATCCCAAAGCCAGGAAAGAAAGAAAAAGCGAGGGGCGGGGGCGCTGCGGACTCCAGCGTCCTCCCAGTGCTCCTGTGGGGAGACAGCAGCGCTGCTACTGGCGGAGAGGGGCTGAGAGGGGGAGGCGGGGAGGGGGCCCGGCCAGCCGGCTCCGGAGGCTGCTGCTGCACCGCCGGCGGGGAGCGAGAGGAGGGTCCCCCCCACCCCGGGCGCCACGGCCTCGGGCAGGGGCTGAATGCTCGCTCGCCCGTCTCCGCGCGCTCTTAGCTGTCTGAAACGCTACGGGGTCTTTGGAGACCAGCCAGGAAAACCCAGGCGCGTGCGGAAAACTCGGGAGACCTCGGGTGGAGAGTGAGAGGAGAGGGGAGACGGGAGAGGGCGAAGGATGCCTTCTCTGGCGTCTGGCCGCGGGGTTCGTGTGCTGGGGGTGGACCGCACAGCGCCGACAAAAAGCGCTTTCACCCAAAGGCAGAGCTCAACAGAAGCCCCGGGAGACGGAGGGGTGCCTACACGGGTGTTTGGCTTGTGAGATAGCCCGGAAGAAAGAATCAATCCGAACGTTTGCTGCCTGACTGCAGTTAGATCATTGCGGGGAAATTCCTAAAACTCCAGCCGAGGACGTGGAACTTATTTTCCTTCCTTAATTTGGAGTCCCATTTCCTCACAGTTGACTGCCGTCAGAATTATTCCGTTCGACCCGCCCAACGATCCTTTCGAGAAGGCCTGGGGAGTGGAATCACCTCGTTTTCTGGATGAGGAAGCTCCGAGGCTGGTGGCGTTGGCCCAGAGGAAACGGGACGCGGATGCCCCGAGTCTAGCCAGTGGCTTCTTCTCTGCGCGGCCTGCACAAGCCTCTCCCGACACAGCCCCGCCGGGGGGGGGGGGGGGGGCGGCACCCCCTAGATGTAAGCATGGTGCGCTCGAAACCAAACGGAGCGCACAGCGACGTGTGGGAACCATGACAGTGCCTGGAAGGCACGAGTAAACGTAGGCGCTTGGTTTGGATTTTTTCTATCTAGCGTACCCACTGGCTAAGTCCCTGGCTGTCTGTGATGGACGGGGATGAAAGAAGAGGGACCTCGCTTCGTAGTCACGTCCCGGGGAGGTGCTCGCACGCAGAGCAGCAGGAAAGCCTGTCCCCCCAGACTATGATAAATAATATCTGAGCCCGTCTTCCCGTGGCTGCCTTTCTCAGGCTCGTTCACAAGTAAATCCCTGGGATCGCGCTCCGAGTGTGCGCGCGGGGAGCGCCCTGGGGCGGAGGCCCCTCTGTCCGGCGGTTCTGCCTCTCCTGGTTTTCTCAGGACCGGGAATCTGGTTCTGCCCGGCTCGGGATGCTGTGGTTGCTCCCACCCGTCCTCAGGCCCTGGCGCGTCCGTGAATTTCCCCAACTTCCCGCCCAGAGTCTGAAGCCTGAGAGTGAAATTTATAGATCTAACCCCGCCCGCCACCCTCGCAAGGGCTAACCTTCTCTTCCACTTCCCGGTATCACCTACAGCTCATACTTCACATCGGCGGATCACTGCCTCCAAGACATAGGACACAATGAGTTCATCGGACCCCTTCCCATGTTCGCGGATAGCTTAACGGGCCTGTGAAAATAGCACAACCTCGGGAAAACGCGTCCCGGTCAGGCCCCGGGCTTTCAAGGTCAGCATCCTGGGGGAGGCGGACGGACGAGGGTGGGGGAGGGGATTCAGTGGAGGCTTTTCTCAAATACTGGAAAGCAGCACACACACCTGCCCACCCTGCAAAGATTACTGAAGTCTCTTTCGGCCTGTTGGAATTTTTTTTAATGCAGTTGAAGAGAAATGCCTTGTGTGTTACCTGTAGTGAAGTCGGAGTGGGTACAGAATTGTTCTTAAAAGCGTCACTGACCTTCGTTAGTAGGAGCCTCTTGGTTATTCCCTGTGTACCATAAAACATATATCCTAATTGCCTCTTTTCCAGCAACCGGGACTGTTTAGGGGTGAGACACTTAGCAAAATCAATCAAATTTTGGGATTTATTTTGGGATTTTGACTGCTGCCCAGGATCCACAGGCGTCATACGACACAACACTTCACCAGCACACACACATCCAGGAGGTCCGTGCATCTTTTCTGTTATCCTTAGTCAGCGTTCGCACCCAGGTTCATCTCATCCAGTCATCTGCTGGGAGCCTCCTGTTTGTTGGAGTCAGGTGGAACGGGGTTTGATCCCCAGCTGGGCTGCTTGGGCAACTTTAGAAAGTCAATGAGCTTTTCAAAGCCTGTTTCCTCATCTGGAAAATGGACTTGATAAAACATACTCCATCGAAATCTTGTAAGGATTAAATAGGATACGTTAGGTAAAGTGTTTTGCAGAGGAGCTGATGGTATTTAAACACAGGTTAACACTTCCTCGAAGGAACGTCTCACCCCAGGGCATCTGTGTGATCCTCATGACAATGCCTCGAAATAGGACCCGCACCTGTGGAGAAGGTGTTGGGGTGTGTGGTAGAGTCTTCCGGAGGTGGGGTAGGGACCGGAAGAAAGAGGAAGTCAACTTTCCCCAAATACAAGGTACCCCTTGTCACACAATAAGGGTAACATGATTCCAAGTGACATTTATTTCAAACAACTGAATATGCCACATTGTTCTTCATTCAGTGCCTCAAAAATGTGGACCCATATCTTTCATGATCAAATCTGAGCAAAGATATAAAGCTATAAAAATTATTAAGAATGTCCCTCTGAAGCCCCAAACCAGGGTAAAACATTTTCGAGTGCAAAAATGTATCATGCTTTAAAAATCTCGAGAGAATTATCAGGTGCTAGAATGGAAACAGCTTCTTTACATGGAAGCATGAAGAAAATGCCATTTTTCTGAAGCATAATCACGGGTAGCTGTAGTACATTTCCATATTTGTTTACAACCTTCTTACATGAAACAATTTAAACGTGATCTGTAGCTGACAATGAAGGTTGTTGAAAGTCACTAGAGTAATTAAAATGATTACCTAACTTCAGAGCTTCTGTATATCCTCTTGGTGTTTATTTTCATCTAATCTCTCTAATTATTTGTGTAACAAAGTGAGCATTGCTTCTTCTGTACTAGTGAAGCCTTGGATTGCTGGCATCGGCTACTGTGTTTCAGCATTCAGCTGCTGTTCTCAAATAAACAGAGGTTAAAAAAAAAACAACCTCATCTGGGGAGTTAACAAACAACATAATCACTAAACATTGAGTAATATGCAACTGTTACTTCAGCAGCAAAAAGATTGCAGACCGATTAGTGCTCTGTATAAGAACTGATCCCATTTGACATTTGAGCCTGGGGTTCTACTAGTGTGACTAAATCAACCTTCACGTGAGCATTTTGGAACTTCCTTGATATTCTTAGTCAAGTGAGAAGGAGATCAAGAAAAAAAGCTATACACAATTAGGTATTTGTAAATATCTGTATAATATTATGGGAACGCAAATCAGGTTGTAAGAAGAATCAGCTAACTCATGTGGGAATAATAATGTAGTGGGGACCGTATTGATCATCAATACCCACCTGTGTGTGAACATAAATATTTTCTGATAAAATATCAGACACAATTATGTGAAAGAATGACGTCAAGATAAATAATTCGAATAGTCCCAAATTCCAGGGATACATGACAATTTCATTGATCACTGTCAGAAAAATGACATCCAAACCACAAATTAAATGGCTCATTTGGTTAATTTATTTTCATGCATCTGGATCATTTTCAAATATCAACTTTGGCCTAGAATTGTTCTAAATTTTAATGCTTCCTTAAAATTGTAGACATCTGCAGCTGTTATGTACAAAATGTGACATTAGAAGTAGTCTGTCAGTAAAACTATTTTTGTGGGATGGGTTGGGATCAAGTTTATTCAGCAAAAGTGGTTTTCTCGAAAATTAGAAATTGGCAGTTTATCCTAATAATTTTATTGAAAAATAATTTCGTTTAGTTTGAATAATAGCGGAAGATAAAACATGCCAGCGTTCCTCCTTTTCTCTTTATTAATGAATTAGAATGCACAAAAGAACAATAAAACATGCATAGGGTATATTAGCATCCTTTATATCTTTTCCCCTCACTATCTTAAGTATTGGCATTTACGTTAAAATGGTAATTTGTTAGAAATAGGATTTTTCCGTAAAACTACATAATCTACCTTTCACAGTTGTCATGAGAATCAAAAGAAATAATGCAGGTGAAAATATGTTAAACACTGGAAAGTCGTTTATACATGCAAAATACAATGAAACAAGATTGGCCGTGAGTTGATAATTGTTGAAGCTAGGATATTACATATGGCGGTTCCAATATTATTGGACCTATTTATACATGTTCCAAATTTTCCATAATTAAAGGTTAAACTACATAAGTGATTATGTACTACTGTTTGTTTACCAAGATGGGACTGCTGGACCCAGAAGCTGGGTGGGTAGAGTATCCCATATCTCATGGAATCAGTCTCTTGGTCCAGAGACTAGGTTAGTCAGTTAAACAGTTATGTCCTATTTCGGGAGGCAGTGGTGTAGGTGGAAGCTGTGAGGTGGGGATATCTAAATTAGGCCTTAATATAGTATGAGTACCAGTCATTTAATAAGGGGCATGTCTATGGAAATAAAAGAAAAAGGTTAATGATTAGAACAAACTATAAACTGAATTTTTTAGCCCAGAGGGCAGTCAGTCGAGACTTTTAGAGGTTGGGCTTGAAGCATCTTTAGATGGTAGACTGAGGATAGGTAGTGGCAATCTAATATATATATATATTTTTTTATATATATATATAATTTTTGGTAATTTGACTATCTCTGGTGATGGCATCAGGTGATATGTATCATGGTGAAATTTCTGAGGGGCCTACGGCCAGCATGAAGGCTGTCTATACATGATCTGTTGTGATTTCCTTGGTTTCTTCTTTTTTGTATCAAGTCGTCCAACTTCAGCTTGCTGGGATTCAGAAAAAGGGCAGCTTTAGTTTTTAGTGACGTTAGGTCAAGAGGGTGGGAGAAAAATTGGAAATATTAATTATTGACGAAATGCACAAAATGGCAGGAACGAGATTACGAAGAGGAGAAAAAGCCCAGTCAGTGAACATGGCACGGTTCGAAAGCCACGTGGGCGTGTCACAGCTTTCACTGATACAGAATTTTCCCCAGACAGTCACCCCCACTTTTACCAAAGATAATCGAAGGAAGATGAATTTGTTTGTAAAACAAGTCTACTCTCAAGAAAATTGGCTTGATTATTTACATAAGTACAACAAGAATAGTGATTTATCATATAGGCCCTTTTAAAGTCTGTTTTGCTGTAACTTTTAAGAAGGAGTCTCAGGAGAGTGGCAGAGATGGCGGAGTAGAAAGACCCTGAGCTCACCTCCTCTCAGGAGCACAGCAAAATCACAACTGTCTGTAGAACAACCATCAGTGAAAAAGACTGGATGGAACCTACCAGAAAAGATCTTCTACAACTAAATACAGAAAGAAGGAAACACAACGAGGCAGGTAGGAGGGGGCGGACTCACAATATAATCAAGTCCCATACCCCCAGGTGGGTGACCCACAAACTGGAGAATAATTATATTGCAGAGCTTCTCCCACAGGAGTGAGAACTGTGAGCCTCCCGTCGGGCTCCCCAGCCCAGGGGTCCAGAGACAGAAAGAGGAGCCGCCAGCAGAACTTAGTTTTGGAAGCCCCACCGGCCTGGGGGAAATAGACTTCACTCTTTTTTTTTTTTTTTTTT
>NW_020175674.1:4302457-4308452 GCF_003031525.2 Neophocaena asiaeorientalis asiaeorientalis | reverse complement strand
ACATCTCACATGCACCAAGACCCAGGGCAAAAGCAGTAATTCAACAGGAGCCTGGGCCAGATCTACCAGCTAGTCTTGGAGAATCTCCTGGAGAGGCAGGGGGTGGCTGTAGCTCACCCTGGGGACACAGACCCTGGTGGGAGCCATACTGGGGAACATTCCACTGCACGAACACTACTGCTGGCAGCCGTCATCTTGGCTCATTATTGCCAAGGCTTAACCCCACCTAACAGCATGAAAGCTCCAGTGCTGGGATGCCTCAGGCCAAACAACTATCTGGGCAGGGACACAGCCCCACTCTTCAGATGCCTAAATCGTTCCTGAACCCACAGCCCCTAGACTTGGCCCTGCTTCCCAGAGGGCCAGGACCCAGCTCTACCCACCGGTGGGAGACACCAGCTTCTCCCACCAGGAAGCCTGCACAAATCCCTAGACCAGCTTCACGCCAAAGCGGGCAGACACCGACACAAGAAAATTACAGTTCCACAGTCTGCAGAGCCAGCCTTCCCACAGCAGGCCAGACCCTACACTGGGACCAGCTGGGCTCTGGCCTTGCCCCGTAGCAGGTCAATGCATGCTTTGGGACACCTAACACCCCGTACTCAACTGTGTTAGGAACCCCCACACCTCCACCCAAAGATCTGAAATGAGCTCTGGGATCTGTGAGCCCTGCAGTCAGACTCCAGGAACCAGCTCTGCCTGCCAGGAGTCCAGCACTAACCCCAGTATCTGGCTTCACCCACCAGTGGGTGGGCAACAGCTCCAGAGTCTTTGGGACCCTGTCTCTGCCCGCCGGTGAACCCACACCAGTCCAGGGGCTCCGAGGGTTCTGCAGCCAGCAGGCTCGTGACCAGGAGCCACTAAGCAGCAGCATCTGCACTAAGGCAGGGCCTGGCAACCAACTGGGCTAGGGGCCAACCTAGCCTGCTAGGTCACCCACATAGTCAGCCCGCCACACGGAAGAACCCATTCAGCCCTCTTAGGAGGAACCCCTAGGGCACATAGCTCAGGTGATGAGAGGGGAGTGCACTGCTGGGATGAGTAGGATGTCTCCTACAGAGGGCAACTTCTCCAAGGTTGACAAACGTAATCTAATCTCCTGCATACGTAAACATACAAATAGTTATTTAGACAAAATTAGGTGGCTAAGGAATATGTTCTAGATGAGGAACAAGATGAAACCCCAGAAAAAGAACTAAATGAAGTGAAGATAGGCAACCTACCCAAGAAAGATTTCAGAGTAATGATCATAAAAATGATCAAAAAACTTGGGAGAGAATGGTTGCACAGAGCAAGAAATTAGAAGTTTTAAACAAAGAATTAGAAAATATAAAGAACAACCAAACAGAGATAAAGAATACAATAACTGAAATGAAAACTATACAGAAGGAATCAACAGTAAATTTAATGAGTCAGAATGCACCAGGTTCCTTAAAAAACTAAAAATAGAACTACTATATGACCCAGCAATCCCACTACCCTGAGAAAACCATAATTCAAAAAGAGAAATGTACCACAATATTCATTGCAGCTCTATTTACAATAGCCAGGATATGGAAGCAACCTACCTGTCCACTGACAGATGAATGGATAAAGAAGATGTGGCACATATATGCAATGGAATATTACTCAGCCATAAAAAAGAATGAAATTGAGTTATTTGTAATGAGGTGGATGGACCTAGAGTCTGTCATACAGAGTGAAGTCAGAAAGAGAAAAACAAATACTGTATGCTAACGCACATATATGCAATCTAAAAAAAACGGTACTGATGAACCTAGTGGCAGTTCAGGAATAAAGACTCAGATGTAGAGAACGGACTTGAGGACACAGTGGGGGAAGGGGAAGCTGGGATGAAGTGAGAGAGTGGCATGGACATATATACACTACCAAATGTAAAATGGATGGCTACTGGGAAGCTGCTACATAGCACAGGGAGATCAGCTCGAAGCTTTGTGACCACCTAGAGGGGTGGGATAGGGAGGGTGGGAGGGAGATGCAAGAGCGAGGAGATATGGAGATATATGTATACATACAGCTGATTCACTTTGTTGTACAGCAGAAACTAACACAACATTGTAAAGCAATTATACTCCTATGTGTGTATATATATATATACACACACATATATATGTATATATACATATATATACATATATATATATAAACCCAATGGATCAGTGAGATGGAAGACAGAGTAGTGGAAATCACTGCTGCTGAACAGGAAAGAGAATGAAAAGAAATGGGACACCATCAAGCACACTAATATTCATGTTATAGGGGTCCCAGAAGGAGAAGAGAGAGAGAAAGGGCCTGAGAAAATATTTGAAGGGATAATAGCTGAAAACTTCACTAAACTGGGAATGGAAACAGTCACCCAAGTCCAGGAAGCACAGATAGTTCCACACAGGATTAACCTGCAGAGGAACACAACAAGACACATTGTAATCAAAATGACAAAAATTGAAGATAGACTATTAAAAGCAGCAAGGGAAAAGCAACAAATAACACACAAGGAAACTCCCATGAGGATATCAGCTGACTTTTTAGAAGAAATGCTGCAGGACAGAAGGGAGAGGCATGATATATTTAAAGTGATGAAAGGGAAAAAATTACAGCCAAGAATGCTCTACCTAGCAAGGCTCTCTCCTCAGATTTGATGGAGAAATCAAAAGATTTCCAGACAAGCAAAAGTTCAAACAGTCCAGCACCACCAAACCAGCTCTACAACAAATGTTAAAGGAACTTCTCTAGGAAAAAGAAAGGCCAAAACTAGAGACAAGAAAATTGAAAAATGTAAAAGCTCACCGGTAAAGACAAACATACAGTAAAGGTAAGAAATCATCCACACACAAAGATAGTAGGGAGGTTAAAAGACAAAAGTTGTAAAAGCAACTGTATCCACAATAAGCAGTTAAGGGATACATAAAACAATGATATGTAAAATATGATATCAAAACAGTAATAATGAGGGGAGGAGAGTACAAATGCAGGGTTTTAAAAATGCATTTGAAATGAGGAGATCAGCAACTTAAAACAATCAACTGTATATACAGATTGTGACACAAAAGCCTCGTGGTAACTGCAAACAAAAAATCTATAACAGATATACAGACAAAAAAGAAAAAGGAATCAAAACATAATACTAAAGACAGTCATCAAATCACAAGAGGAGAGAAGAGGTGGGAAGACCTGCAAAAACAAATCCAAAACAATGAATAAAATGGCATTAAGAGCACACCTATTGATAATTACCTTAAACGTAAATGGACTAAATGTTCTAACCAAAAGACACAGACTGGCTGAATGGATACAAAAACAAGACAAGTATACATGCTGTCTACAAGAGGCTCACTTCAGATCTAGAGACACACACAGACTGAAAGTGAGGGGATGGAAAAAGGTATTCCATGAAATGGAAATCAAAAGAAAGCTGGAATAGCAATACTCATATCAGACAAAATAGACTTTAAAATAAAGACTGTTAGAAGAGACAAAGCCACTACATAATGATCAAGGGAGCAATCCAAGAAGAAGATATAACAATTGTAAATATATATGCATCCAACACAGGAACACCTCAATAGAAAAGGCAAATGTTAACAGACATAAAAGGAGAAATTGACAGTAACACAATAATAGTGGGGGACTTTAACACACCACTTACCTCACTGGGCAGATCATCCAGACAGAAAATCAATAAGGAAATACAGGCCTTATATGACACATTCGACCAGACGGACTTAATTGACATTTATAGAGTGTTCCGTCCAAGAGCAGAAGAATACATATTCTTTGGAAGTGCACATGGAACATTCTCCAGGATAGATCACATGCTGGGCCACAAAGCAAGCCTCAGTAAATTTAAGAAAATTGAAATCATATCAACTATCTTTTACGATCACAATGCTGTGAGACTAGAAATTAACTATGAGAAAAAGACTGCAAAAAACATAGACACGTGGAGGCTAAACAATATGATACTAAACAACCAATGGTTCACTGAAGAAATCAAAGAGGAAGTAAAAAATACCTAGAGACAAATTAAAATGAAAATACAATGATCCAAAACCTATGGGATGCAAGAAAGCAGTTCTAAGGGAAGTTTACAGTGATACAAGCTACCTCAGGAAACACAAAAAAATCTCAAGTAAACAAACTAACGTTACACCTAAAAGAACTAGAGAAAGAAGGACAAACAAAGCCCAAAGTTAGTAGAAGGAAAGAAATCATAATGATCAGAGCAGAAATAAATGATATAGAGACTAAGAAAATAACAGAAAAGATCAATGAAACTAAAAGCTGATTCTTTGAAAAGTTAAACAAAATTGATAAACCTTTAGAAATGAAAAATGAGAAGTTATAACTGATACTACAGAAATACAAAGGACCATAAGAGACTACTACGAGCAACTATATGCCAATAAAATGAACAAGCTAGAAGAAATGGACAAATTCTTAGAAAGGTACTAGCTCCCAAGATTGAATCAGAAAGAAATAGAAAATAGGAACAGGCCAATCTGTTGGAAAGATTGCAGAAGGAAAGAAATCATAAAGATCAGATCAGAAATAAATGAAAAAGAAATGAAAGAAACAATAGCAAAGATTAATAAAACTAAAAGCTGGTTCTTGGAGAAGATAAAATTGATAAACCATTAGCCAGACTCATCAAGAAAAAAAGGGAGAAGATTTGACAGCTTCTTCAATAAGTGGTGCTGGGAATACTGGACAGCTGCATGTAAAAGAATGAAATAACAACACTCCCTAACATCATACACAAAAATAAACTCAAAATGGTTTAAAGACCTAAATATAAGGTCAGACACTATCAAACTCTTAGAGGAAAACATAGGCATAGACCTAAATAGACATTTCTCCAAAGAAGATATACAGATTGCCAACAAACACATGAAAGAATGCTCAACATCATTTATCATTAGAGAAATACAAATCAAAACTACAATGAGATATCACCTCACACCAGTCAGAATGGCCATCATCCAAAAACCTAGAAACAATAAATACTAGAGAGGGTTTGGAGGAAAGGGAACCCTCTTGCACTGTTGGTGGGAATGTAAATTGATACAGCCACTATGGAGAACAGTATGGAGGTTCCTTAAAAAACTACAAATAGAACTACCATATGACCCAGCAATCCCACTAGTGGGCATAAGCCCTGAGAAAACCATAATTCAAAAAGAGTAATGTACCAAAATGTTCATTGCAGCTCTATTTACAATAGCCAGGATATGGAATCCACCTAAGTGTCCATCATTGGATGAATTGATAAAGAAGATGTGGCACATATATACAATGAAATATTCCTCAGCCTTAAAGTGGAATGAAACTGAGTTATTTGTAGTGAGGTGGATGGACCTAGAGACTGTCATAAAGAGTGAAGTAAGTCAGAAAGAGAAAAATTAATACGGTATGCTAACACATATATATGGAATCTAAAAAAAGAAAAGAAAAGAAAAGAAAATGGTCAGAAGAACCTAAGGGCAAGATGGGAATAAAGATGCAGACCTACTAGAGAATGGACTTGAGGATATGGGGAGGGGGAAGGGTAAGCTGTGACAAAGTGAGAGAGTGGCATGGACTCTTATACACTACCAAACGTAAAATAGATAGCTAGTGGGAAGCAGCCACATAGCACAGGGAGATCAGCTCGGTGCTTTGTGACCACCTAGAGGGGTGGGATAGGGAGGGTGGGAGGGAGGGGGATGCAAGAGGGAAGAGATATGGGGGACATATGTATATGTATAACTGATTCACTTTGTTATTAAGCAAAAACTGACACACCACTGTAAAGCAATTATACTCTAATAAAGATGTTAAAAAAAAAAAAAGAAACTTATGGTTACCAAAGCGGAAAGAGGGGGGAGGGATAAATTAGGAGGTTGGGATTAATATATAAACAGTACTATATATAAAATATGTAAGCAACGAGGACCTACTGTATAGCACAGGTAACTCTACTCAATATCTTGTAATA
>NW_020175674.1:4230916-4302441 GCF_003031525.2 Neophocaena asiaeorientalis asiaeorientalis | reverse complement strand
TATATATATATATATATAGCTGAATCACTGTGCTATATGTACCTGAAAGTAACACGATATTGTAAATCAACTATACTTCAATTAAAAATGCAAATAAATAAATAAAATGGCTCCAGCCAGCGCTGGTGTTATCCCGATAGAATGAGATCCCAACGTGGCTGCTGGCAGAATCTCATCCCCCGGGGGAGTTCCACTTGCCTCCTGCCTCTCCAGGGGGCTCTCCAAGATCAGCAAGTAGGTGTGACCCAGGCTCCTGTCAAACTACTGCCTCTGTGCTCGGATTTGGAGTGAGTGAGATTTTGCAAGTGCCCCTTAAGAGCAAAGTCTCTGTTTCCTACAGCCGTCCTGCTCCCCCAAGATAAACCTACCTGTTTTCAAAGCTTGGCTTTCTGCGGCTCATTCCCCACGTCAGGAGTCCCAGGCTTGAGGGGCCTGCTGTGGGACTCAGACCCCTCGCTCTCAGGGAGGACCTCTATGCTTGTGATTTTACCTCCCTCTGTGGGTTGCTGACCCAAAAAACCACATCTCCACTCCTACGCATCTCGTGGCTCCTCTGTATCCTTTCTGCTAGCCTGCAGGTCACTCTCATAGACAGTTGCTCTGTATGTACTTGCAGTTTTGTTGTGCCCATGGGATGAGGTGAGTTCAGGTCTTCCTGCCCCACCATCTTGATCCCCGACCAAGTGGAGCTGAAACTTTGTCATTTTAACTGAGAGAAAATTGATACTAGCTTTTCATCAGTATATTATTGAGCTCATTTAGAAAGCGCTTATAAATAAATCCATTTCATCTTAGTCATCTTTGACCTTGCAACAGAAAAAAGTTTTTTCCCCACAAAGCTTCTGCAACTTCCTATATCCATTTAGGTTTTGTCCTTCTCTTTTCCATTTCTCATTGTTCATGACTAGAACAACCAGACATTTTATTTTAGGACAAAATTTGTCTCTTTTTCCCGTAACAAAAACATATACTTCATATCTCATATCTTCTTTTTTCTTTTTTTAAATTAAAAATACATCCCACTTTCCTTTCAAACTTTGCATATGGAATTGTTTCCCTTCACCTTTCTGGTTCCTAGTAGTTTCATTTACATATATTGATTGCCTGTCATATACTAGCATTCTGTAGCAAATTAACACATTTTATGAATATACCAATTCATGATTTATAAGTAAATTCTTTTTCATACTGCAATTTTTCCACATGACAAAAAGGAACATGTGTATTAGTAAACTCAAATATCCTTTGTCTCTGTAAAACTTAAGATCTCAAAAATAGATAAACTTATGTTTAGCAGTTAGTGTTTCAATGTTTTATGTTATTTGGAAAGGACCTAGATATTCAATGAATATCCATTATTTAACTTAAGTTAGTATAACTTTAAGGTTTCAAGAAACCAAAAAAGGTTAGGAAACTACTTTTAAGCCGACATATTTTATAAAACATAATCATTATTGAGAAAGTTTATTTATAAATTTTATCCCACTTACATCCATTTATTTCACTTGTTTTTAACAAGTATGTTTGAATTGATCATCAGAATTTCATGAGACATTAAACAAAGCTGTCCATCATCTTAAGTTACTTTTCTTGGGAATATCACCTGGAGGTAAGAAAAAGATCACATACACAACATGCATACATAGAAACACAGAGAGACACAAACACACATCTTGATTTCTTTTGTTAACATCTTTATTGGGGTATAATTGCTCTACAATGGTGTGTTAGTTTATGCTGTATAACAAAGCGAATTAGCTATATTTATACATATATCCCCATATCTCCTCCCTCTTGCATCTCCCTCCCTCCCACCCTCCCTATCCCACCCCTCTAGGTGGTCACAAAGCACTGAGCTGATCTCCCTGTGCTGTGAGGCTGCTTCCCACTAGCTATCTATTTTACATTTGGTAGTATATATAAGTCCATGCCACTCTCTCACATCGCCCCAGCTTACCCTTCCCCCTCCCCGTGCCCTCAAGTCCATTCTCTACATCTGCGTCTTTATTCCTGTCTTGCCCCTAGGTTCATCAGAACCTTTTTTTTTTAGATTCCATATATATGTGTTAGCATACGGTATTTGTTTTTCTCTTTCTGACTTACTTTACTCTGTATGACAGACTCTAGATCCATCCACCTCATGACAAATAACTCAATTTCAACAAACACAGGTCTTGTAGTTTTCATTTTAAACCTTAGCGATGAGTTAGGTATAAACAGAGAAACATAAAATTTACTAATTTCTCTAAGAGTTGATCCTCAGGGAGACGCAAGAGGGAAGACGTATGGGAACATATGTATATGTATAGCTGATTCACTTTGTTATAAAGCAGAAACTGACACACCATTGTAAGGCAATTATACCCCAATAAAGATGTTTAAAAAAAAAAAAAAAAGAGTTGATCCTCATCTTTGCCTTATCATTTTTTCCTTTTCAGTCAGATCTTCCCACTGGTAGCAATAGGACACTTGTTTAGAATGTCAGATCTCTAAAAAATCATTTTAGATATAAAAGTCCAAATCTTGAAAGATGTATCTATTTTAATGCGACTCTAAGCCAATAAGCCTTTTTATGGCTTAAAACCGATAAGCCTTTTAATGTCTTAACAGTGGTCCCAAGAGCCATCCCCAAAGAGGATGCAAAAGTTGCAGGCCTCCCAAGATCCAGAGCTACTCCCACAGGCAGCCGAAAGAAAGACTGAAGCAAGGCTCCTGGAAAACTCTTAACTGTTGGTAGGATGATAGCCGCCAATGGGGTGCAGCCACATTATGTCCCACCCCATTCTGGGGGCCTCCAATCTGATGACTGGCTGCCTGCAGACACGGGTCCAACCCACCCCCACCCACCTCTGCCCACGTCCCCGCAGGTGGAAAGTCAGCCAAGCTCTCGGTACACAAAACGAGACACAGAGGAAAGCACGGCTGTCCCTGGGAGGGAAAGGATCAATCATCGGTGGGCACCCAAAACAAACTCACAAGAGTTGCAACACAAAGAACCAATTATTATTATTTTTTTTTAACATATTTATAGGAGTATAATTTCTTTACAATGTTGTGTTAGTTTTCTGCTGTACAACAAAGTGAATCAGCTATACATATACATATATCCCCATATCCCCTCCCTCTTGAGCCTCCCTCCCACACTCCCTATCCCACCCCTCTAGGTGGTCACAAATCACGGAGCTGATCTCCCTGTGCTATGCGGCTGCTTCCCACTAGCTATCTATTTTACATTTGGTAGTGTATATAAGTCCATGCCACTCTCTCACTTCATCCCAGCTTATCATTCCCTCTCCCCGTGTCCGCAAGTCCATTCTCTACATCTGTTTCTTTATTGCTGTCCTGTCCCTAAGTTCTTCAGAACCTTTTTTTTTTTTGAGATTCCATATACACATGTTAACATACGGTATTTGTTTTTCTCTTTCTGACTTACTTCACTCTGTATGACAGACTCTAGATCCATCCACCTCACTGCAAATAACTCAGTTTCATTTCTTTTTATGGCTAAGTAATATTCCATTGTATATATGTGCCACATCTTCTTTATCCATTCATCTGTCGATGGACACTTAGGTTGCTTCCATGTCCTGGTTATTGTAAATAGAGCTGCAATGAACATTGTGGTACATGACTCTTTTTGAATTATGGTTTTCTCAGGGTATATGCCCAGGAGTGGGATTGCTGGGTCATATGGTAGTTCTATTTTTAGGTTTTTAAGGAACCTCCATACTGTTCTCCATAGTGGCTGTATCAATTTACATTCCCACCAACAATGCAGGAGGGTTCCCTTTTCTGCACACCCTCTCCAGCATTTACTGTTTCTAGATTTTTTGATGATGGCCATTCTGACTGGTGTGAGGTGATAGCTCATTGTAGTTTTGATTTTCATTTCTCTAATGATTAATGATGTTGAGCATTCTTTCATGTGTTTGTTGGCCATCTGTATATCTTCTTTAGAGAAATGTCTATTTAGTTCTTCTGCCCATTTTTGGATTAGGTTGTTTGTTTTTTTGATATTGAGCTGCGTGAGCTGCTTGTATGTTTTGGAGATTAATCCTTTGTCAGTTGCTTCATTTGCAAATATTTTCTCCCATTCTGATGGTTGTCTTTTGGTTTTGTTTATGGTTTCCTTTGCTGTGCAAAAGCTTTTAAGTTTCATTAGGTCCCATTTATTTTTGTTTTTATTTCCATTTCTCTAGGAGGTGGGTCAAAAAGGATCTTGCTGTGATTTATGTCATAGACTGTTCTGCCTATGTTTTCCTCTAAGAGTTTGATAGTGTCTGGCCTTACATTTAGGTCTTTAATCCATTTTGAGCTTATTTTTGTGTATGGTGTTAGGGAGTGTTCTAATTTCATTGTTTTGCATGCAGCTGTCCAGTTTTCTCAGCACCATTTATTGAAGCGGCTGTCTTTTCTGCAGTGTATATTCTTGTCTCCTTTATCAAAGATAAGGTGAATGACCATATCTGCGTGGGTTTATCTCTGGGCTTTCTATCCTGTTCCATTGATCTCTCTTTCTGTTTTTGTGCCAGTACCATACTGTCTTGCTTACTGTAGCTTTGTAGTATAGTCTGAAGTCTGGGAGCCTGATTCCTCCAGCTCCGTTTTTCTTTTTCAAGATTGCTTTGGCTATTCGGGGTCTTTTGTGTTTCCATACAAATTGTGAAATTTTTTGTTCTACTTCTGTGAAAAACACCATTGGTAGATTGATAGGGAGAACCAGTTTTTTTTTACAAATGTTTTTCTCCTGCCAACTTGAACTTGGAAAGGAAGGGACAAGAAGAAAATTGTACCTTCCTCTTGACCAGTGCTAGAGATTCAGGAGAGCTGATTTTGTTAAGAATTTTTACCTTCTGCTGGCCTTTTTCAGTTCTTCCAGGATCCCCTCCACCGGTTCTGGAGAGGGCAGGAGTGGGCATGCCAGCCTCTTAAGGTCACATCCTTATTGTCCAGAAACTGTGAGGAAGGAAAAACCTAAGGTCTCTGGCTGACTCTGAGAATTAAATAGACATAAGACTGATTAACAGGAGAAAAACAGACCAGCTTACTTAATATATAAGTTGTATGTGACATGGCAGCCCTCATAAGGAAATGATGATCTCAAAGAAGTGGCAAAACCTGTGATTTTATACTAGGTTGAACAGAGAGGCATTGTGGAAAAGCAACTAAAATATATAGGGAGGCTAAAGGAAGATATGGGTTATTTAAATAAGGTCTGTTTGTACAGAATTTCCCTGACCTCAGCTCTTCATCTCTGGTGATAAGAATGTCTCCTGCCTCCTGGTATAGGGAATACAGCTTTCACATGGGAGCTTTATCTCCTGCTTTCAGGAAGAAAGGGGGAGGAACAGAGGGCCCTTCTTGTACCTGCTGTCTTTCAAGTGCCTTTAACTCGAAATAATCCTTATGCCAAAGTGGTATATTTTGGGGTGACATATCCTGCCACCCTTCAGGCTACTACAACAAAGTAGCAGGAACTGGGTGGCTTAAACAGCATACATTTTTTTGTCACAGTTCTGGAGGCAGGAAAGTCCAAGATCAAGGTGCCAGAAGATTTGGTGTTTGGTGAGAGCCCTCTTCTGGGTTGCTGACCTCTGATTTCTCATTGTATCCTTACAGGGCAGAAAGAGAGTGGGAGAGCTCTCTGGGGCCCCTTTTATAAGGGTACTAATCCCTTATTTTTAGTTGAGGTATGATTGACATATCCATTAAATTAGCTTCCTATATACAACATAATGATTCAATATTTGTATATATTGTGAAGTGATCATGACAATGTTTAGTTGACATTTATCACCAGACAGAGTTACAACTTTTTTCTTGTGATGAGATCTTTCAAGGTTTAAACTAATCTCATTCTTGAGATCTCTACTCTTATGACCTAACTACCTCCCAAGACCCCATCTCTTAATACCATCACATTGTGAGGTTAGATTTCATCAGATGAATTTCAGGGGGACACAAACATTTAGTACATTGGACAAGGTTAAAGAGGATTTGCAGTATCTTCTTAAATAAGAAAGTATCTCCTGTCTGTCTCAAAGTAAATCTTGTTCTTGTAGGTTAAAAACATGTTATATGAGCATACCGCCCCCAAAGTATAAGAATTAAAATTGTCAGTGTTTTAAGTGTAATTTCTTCTAAATATGGTGGCTCTTTGGCTTGAATTAGTTCGTTCTATTTTCATAAGAATTAATTTATGAGCCTGCAGTTGGACAACTGAAATGCCTACATTTATTAGTTTCTGTTTCTTAAGTGCCAAATTAAGTATGATTTGGTTTGCACATGTATTCAGGGCTCTAAGTGAAATATGAAACCTTTAAACAAAATGAACAGGGAGCCTGTGCCCTTATTCCTCTGCCTGTCAGGAGTTTATAGCCTCAGTCTAAGAATTTACCCACCCAGATTTAGTCAGAAAAGAAGCTCATTAAGAGCTCTTGATTCTGAAGCAGAAATAGTGTAAGGGCTGCAAAGTTCAGTCCATTATTTTTCAAGAAAAGTGTTTGGAATTCTATTCAAATAGAATGCAATTAAGCCAGTGCAATCATTATTCACAAACTAGGGTATAATTGCTTAGGATCTCACTTCAACTAAGCAAAGACAAAAGCCCTCAAGTTCCAGATGAAGTCCATGTTCTAATATGATCTCCGAGCAGCTAGGTGTCAGGGCTGTCACAGTCAAGGTGCTGTCACTCTGTAGCACTTGATTATTTAGAAGGTGGCCGTAATAAAGCACAGAGACCTAAGTGTGAGGACGCTATCTGCCAGCTTTCGTGGCTACAGTGCTTAGAAGTTACCGGAAACCCAGGCCAACCTTGTCAAGAGGGTGGCACATGGCACCTGGGATAAAAAGCTGCCTCAGAACAGGAAGACACAAGTCCATATCCTGGATACCCAACCACTATGTTACCTGTCTGATGAATATGACACCAACACGTGCCTCCCGCTACTGCTTCTAAAACTAAGGGATGCTCTGTAGGGACTGTCACAAACCAGGTTCTGTTCAATGCACTAAACATGCTTCAACACAACAACCCTGCAAAGTCAGTACAGAGAGTGAGAAACTTTTCAAAGGTCATCCAGCCAGTAAGTATAAGAGACTGAATTTGAATCCATTTCTTTTTTTTTTTTTTTATTCCACAGCCAACACTCTTTGCTCTATAGCTGTTCTCCACAGTTGTATAAGAGTTGAATGGATAATAGGAAATCTGTAAATGTAAGTTATTTTAGGATTTAAAGTCTCGGTGATTGAGTTGGTAGGTGTCAAACCCTTAGAACAGCAACACAGTAACGATTTAGTGAGCGTGGCTGCTGCTATTATAATAAGGATGATAGTCATAATGGAGGGTGCACTTTTGGCCTCTGAATATGCAGTGTCAGCGACAGTTAGGTAGGATTGATTACACACATTTAAAAAGATGAGTAATCAAGTGGTCATTGTTACACAAAAGCCCACATTGGTGGGAGAAAGAGACCTGGGTTTGAGGTCTGACGGATCAGGGTCCCAGTTTGGGCCTCTCCCATTTTGTCACTCACAACAAGAAGAAGTACCTGGAGGTTTTCGTGAGGATTAGCTTCAACTATGTGTGGGGTTCTGTTGCTATTGGTACAACACTATAAAAATGCTGGTCAATATTTAGAGAAGGTAATCTCTTTGGGGCCTAAGGATTTCCTGATACTCTCTTTTCTCTTTGTTGCTGCCAACAGGAGAAGGGGTGTTTACACACTGTCTGTAACTCACGTAATGTGGCATACAAGCTTGGATTTTAAAAAGGAGTTCTTTTTCTCCTTTTTAACAAGGACATTTGACTGTCAGGGAAAAAGTCTCCAGTAAAATAAATTTAAAAATTCATTTAATGGGGCTTCCCTGGTGGCGCAGTGGTTGAGAATCTGCCTGCTAATGCAGGGGACACGGGTTCGAGCCCTGGTCTGGGAGGATCCCACGTGCCGCGGGGCACCTGGGCCCGTGAGCCACAACTACTGAGCCTGCGTGTCTGGAGCCTGTGCTCCGCAACGAGAGAGGCCGCGATAGTGAGAGCCCCGCGCACCGCGATGAAGAGTGGCCCCCGCTTGCCACAACTAGAGAAAGCCCTCGCACAAAAATGAAGACCCAACACAGCCAAAAATAAATAAATAAATACATAAATAAAAGAAGAGGTACCTATTAAAAAAATTCATTTAACATGTTGTTTGCTGAGATAATGGAGTTCTTCAAACAGTGCTTGCGCCCGGTAAGTGCTGTGTGTTAGTTAGTGTTATTATTGCTACGTTTAGAGAAACTGACCAGGAGGGATGCTATTGGACTGAATGTTCGTGTCCCCCTCCAAAGTCGTATGTTGAAGCTAATACCTAACATGTTGATATTTGGAGGAGAGGCTTTGGGGAGGTGATCAGACTTGGATGAGGTGATAGGGGTAGAGCCCTTATGATGGGATTAACGCCCTTACCAGGGGATGAAGAGTTAAGAGTTCACTTCAACGCGTGAGGACACAGCGAGAAGCCAACTGTTTGCAACCCCGAAGATGGCTCTCCCCATATCCTGACCATGCTGCACTTGCTCTTAGATGTCTAGCCTCCACGACTGGGAGAAATAAGTGTCTGTGGCTGGTAAGCCACCCAGTTTACAAAATTTTGTTAAGCAGCTCAAACGGACCAAGACAGGAACAAGCAAGCCCAGCCAGCTCTGCCTGCTCTGGGGGCTCTTGTGAAGGTGAAACTTGCACACGTCTGAAAACACACTTTATAAATGGTGATGGCAATGAGTAATCCCATGTTTCTGACACAAGCAATAAGAACAATGTCTCTGTGAAAGTTTAACACTATGGACAGATGCTTGTAAGTTATACAAGAGAAGCAGAAACGGCAGCGAGACAGTTGGGGGTGGAAGAAAGGAGAAAACTGGAGAGAGCCGGGGCCAGCGTTGTGCAGTCCAGCAGGGTGGCCACAGGCCAGCACATATGGCCGTCGAGCACCTGAAATGTGGCTCCTTTGAACTGAGACCTGCTGTCAGTGTAAAATGCACACAGGGATTCAAAGTCTTAGTGCAAAAAACAGAATGTAAAGTATCTCATTAATTATAATCTTCATGATGAGTTGAAGTGATAATATTTTGGATGGAGTGGGGTAAGTAAAATGTATTATTAAAATTACTTTTTCCTTTCTACTTTTTTAATCTACTGAAATTTTTAATTAAAAAATTTTAATCTACTAGAAAATTTAAAATACATCCAATCCTAGAGATTATCATACTAAGTGAAGTAAGTCAGACAAAGAAAGACAAATGTCATGTGATATCTCTTAGATGTGGAATCTAAAAAAATGATACAAATGAACTTATTTACAAAACAGAAGTAGGCCCACAGACATGGAAAACAAACTTAGGGTTACAAAGGGGAAAGGGGGTGAGAGGATAAATTGGGAATCTGGGATCAATAGATATATACTACTATATATAAAATAGATAAATATCAAGGGCCTACTGTATAGCACAGGGAACTCTACTCAATATTTTGTAACAGCCTATATGGGAAAAGAATCTGAAAAAGCATATATATATATATACACACACACAAGTGAATCGCTTTGCGGTACACCTAACACAACATTGTAAATCAACTCTACTCATTGAGAGTTGAGTTCACTGAACCCACAACATTGAAACTAACACAACATTGTAAATCAACTCTACTGCAATAAAAAACGAACCAACAGACAAACAAACATCGATGGCTTGCATCGTGTTGCTATTGGGTGCTGCGCTAGAGACAAGGGGAGGTGGAAAGGGCACAGGGACAGACCTGGGGGAGAGGATGGAGTCACAGTCTGGACCCACACGGACCCCTGGGGTCCACACAGAGCCAGGTGTCCAGGTTGTACGGCACTGCTTCCTTCTGTACCCTCAGTGCAGGCACAAAACAGGACTGCCGCCAGCCTGCCTGGAGCTAGATGAAAGGAAATCAGGTCCTCAGCTCTGGCCCGTGGGTCGGAACTTCCAAACAATTCCTAAAATCTGGAATTCAATTCTTATGTTCTTGCGTTAACCTCCCCTCCCCTCTCCACCTCCCTTGCCCAAGGACTCTGTGTACCACGCTATACCCGCCCCAAATCGTTTTGAAAAGGCCCCTCTGTGTCTGGTTTCTTGTCCTTACAACCCAGCACTGTGATGGCAGTCAGTATGCCCTACTATGTGTTTTTGTAGGTGGCCCATAAACGTCTGTCGAATGAACGAATATTTGGAAACACTGAAATAATGAACTCAGCCACTATATAGATGCATCCTGTAAGTATTAACAATTAAAGCCTCAAGTCTAAGCACTCACACGAATGACCAAAGTTCCTGGGCTGTTGAAGCTTCACAAAGGTAGAGACCTGTTTACCGAAGGGGACGGGACCTTCCTTGACAGGGCTCCCCCTCCCGCTTCCCCCTTAAAAGGGGCCAGTCTCTGTTGTTAGGCTTAAGGGTGAAGTTTTGTCTGTGTTAAGACAAGGGACCCCGGGACTTCCCTGACAGTCCAGTGGTTAGGGCTCTGTGCTTCCACTGCAGGGGGCATGGGTTCCATCCCTGGTAAGGGAATTAAGATCCCGCATGCCGCGTGGCGCAGCCAAAAAAATAGACAAAGGACCCCAAGCAGCTTGACTCCCACCTACCTTAGTGATTCCCAAGGGAACAATACACACAAGAACAGCAGAATGAAAACACTCGAGTATTGATACTTGGGTAACCACTGATACTCCAGAGCTGAGCTCTAATATACAGCCGGGTTGGGAGTTTTGAAAAGGGACTGTCATACCATGCATGTAAACCTGGGGACCTTCAGCATAGGCACAGCTGACGGGCAGGCAGGGAGAAAGGAGACAAGCCGGCTGTATTCCAAGGAAAACCTGGTCCCTTCCCCCACAGCTGCACACCCAAGAGAGAGTAAGGAGAGGGCTTCCCTGCCCAGCCTGGCTGCCGGGCCACCTGGGTTCCCTCTGGGGACAGGCAGTGAATCAGGAGGGAGGGGAGCTCAGAGCCTAAGGGTGCCTCTGTGGTGCAGGGTCCTGCGAGGTTTGGGTCAAAGACCAATCAGATCAGAACCGCTCACCCAGGGTGGGCTGGACCAAAAGCTGTGGCCCAGGCCGGAGCAGGTGTAGACGAAGTTCCCCTTCCAGAACAAGCCAGGAGGCAACATGCAGTTGAAGGGTGTGACCAGCTCCCCCGAGGCGCTCAGAAAAGAGCCTGGATCCAGCCTGGCAGCAGGAGGTGGAGGCCAAGAAGCCAGCTCCCCCCAGCACTTCATGAGGGTCTCAGGCGTGTGTCTCAACTGGGACTAATTGTTTCCTCTCTTTTCTCCTTGTCTTTCCCTCTTCCTCTCTCCCTGCTGCTTTTTACTTGTTTCCTTACAAATATACCTTTCTATACCGCAGAGTTTACCAGGGTTTAGCGGTGCCATTGTTTTAGTGATAGATTTTGATTTCTAACAAAAAGAACCTGTATTGATTAGGTAGTTATTATGTATCAGTCGCTGTGCTAAGCACTTTAAACATGTCTTATGTCACTGAATCCTCACAGCAACACTACCCATTTTACAGATAAGGAAACTGAGGCCTTGAGAGGTCATTTAACTGGGGAGTGGTGGAGCGGCTGGGTACAGCCCTGCCTGAATCCTGAACGTGATTTGAAGCTCTAGCTCTGGTGCTTTGTTAAACTTGACTGTATCTCTCCAGATCATGCTTCCTGCATCGTCTTTTTTTTTTTTTTTTTTTTTTTATTGGGGGGCCATGCTGCGGGGCTAGTTTCCTGACCAGGGATCAAACAAGGGTCCTTGGCAGTGAAAGTGACGAGTCCTAACCACTGGACCGCCAGGGAATTCCCTGCATCCGTCTTTTACTTCCTTTTTAAAATGTTTGCTCCTTTTCTGTTTTCCTTCCTTCTCTTTGCCCTTGATTCCTTGTTTATTCTCTGTTAAATTTACCCCCTCTTTTTATTGGCTTATTTAAAATTTTCCCTTCCTCCTACACTTTCCTTCGCTTTTGAAGTAGACTTCAATGGTCAGTGGGCTAAATACAGACGGGGCAACAGAGGTGGAGCCGCATACCATCCCTCTCCCCCAGCTCTGGCAGTGACCCTCCCATTCTCTCCCTGGCAATGGTGCTCAGATTTGAGTGTGCATCAGAACCAGCCAGCTGGAGGGCTTGCTAAAATGCAGGTGGCTTGCCTCCACCTCCAGAGTCCCTGATTCAGCAGGTCTGGGGGGAGCCTGGGAGTGTGCATGTCTAACTAGTTCCTGAGTGATGCTAAGGCTGCTGGTCCAGGGACCACAGATGCAGGAAGCCTTGCTCTGTGGACTTCCAACCACACTTAGAGCAGCTTCCCCAAATGCCTGCAATGAGCCTCAGGAGACCCGCAGGTGTAAATCTCTAGATCCATGGGTTTTGTCCTTAAGGGACTGTGGTGGTTCCTAAAAGTCATCTCGATTGTGTATCTTAGAACCCCTGGTCTCTGGTACCTAAAGTCATTGAGGTTTGGACAAATTGTGTCCATGATGTCATGAGCCAGAATGCAAGGTCACATGGGCAGAGGAGAGGTCACACTTCCACGCACAGACTCTGGTCTGACCTCGATGACCAACTGATTCCGGACCTGGGCAGATATGGTGGGGGGCCAGCTCAGGGGTTACAACAGTGTTCTTGCCTCTGGGCTTCATTCTCATGGTGGCCTGATTCCACACTGGTCACTTCCTTCAACAGCAGAGCCATAATAGATGGTCTTGGTATGTGGTTCCCTCATGAGAAATTGGCTTGAGCAAGTGTTAAATCTGAAAAACTAACTCAGTTCCGCCTAAGCTGGGTGGTTTTCTTAACTAATTAGTATCTAGACTGGGCCTCCCCAAACCTTTTCAGAAGACTAGGGTATTAAGGAAAGGCATGTCTAACCCCTGGACCTTGGCACGTCTAGGGAAGGTATTAGGATTCTGGGAGACATGTGAGTCTGGGTTTTTCCAGCCCTGCGGCTTCCTACTGAAGGGTACAGCACCTGAAGACCCTTTCAGATCAGACCAAGTCTCCAACTTGGGCATTTTTCTCTCAGTAGATATGTGGGTCCTATCCCAACACCCTCCCCATGGTGGGCTTTGTCTGATGCCTTCTGTTTGGCCTGGTTGTTTAACCCTCACACCCGGCCTCTGGATTCCCAGCAGCTCTGGCTGAGGAACTACTCTTCAGCTCACACGTGCACTCCTACTTTATTTTCCCTGCGATCCTTGATAATCCTTGTTGTTTGCCCAGGGCCAGTGATACAGTTCAGGAGGCATATAGGATTCCCTGCTGTTGCCACACCAGTTACAAATGTCGGGGGCGTTCAAGGCCACCCTTAGAGCCAATACTTCACAAGAATGACTCACAGAGCTTGCCAAAAAGCTGTTAGACTTACGGTCCTGGTTTATTAGATCTAAAGGACACAGGTTAAAATCAGCCAGAGGAGAAGCCCATGCGGCAGTGTCTGGAAAGTTCCAAATTCAGGGCTTCCAATTATCCTCTCCTGGTGGACAGCATCACTTTCCTGGCATTGATGCAGGACACACACAGGAGAATTGCCAACCAGGGAAGCTCACCCAAGCCTTTGTGTCCAGAATCGTTACAGGGGCTTAATTGTGTAAACCTGGGTGGTCACCCACAAGGCTGACTTCAACCTCTAGCCCCTTGGGAGGTCAAGCTGTTACCAGTGACTGAAAGCCCCTCGCCCCTTGCATCACCTTGTGGATGTGACTCAAAGCCCCTGGGTAAACAAATACAATTTCATCAGGCAGGATATTCCAAGGGTTTAGAGATTACCTCCAGGGTCCAAGGGCAAAGGCCAAACATCTCCCTGGACAAGGTTAAATCCTTTACTGACATAGTTACCAAGACCAGTCTGGGTCATGGTGTGACACTCAGCGTGGCAGCGTTTGGAGCGGCAGGTCACATAGTCGGCAACCCATCCCATCCCGTCCCAATTTCCCAAAGATGTCAAACCCACCCCAGTTCCGTCTCTGAACTTAACCACAACATAGAGATACTGCATTTCAGGTAACTTCTCAAGGGATATAACTTCAAGCTTTCCATGAATCAACAGTTCTCCCGAGAGAAAGGATGTTTATGGTGGATGGCCAGATGGATGTGGAGTTCACACATCCCATAAAGGAAGCTGGCCACCTCTGAGGCACTGCCTGGGTGGGGTGGATCTCATCCAGACATGCTTCTATCTCAGTCACATGAGTGCACACATTATAAAATATACACGAGGACAGAGTCTTGCAGGGAGAGACCCTGTTATTAATCTTTAGATCTCTGCAACTAGCCACTGCCAGCTAGTTAAAACAAATAAACACTCTATGTGCCATTTAAAATTGAACTCAACTTCACGTCACTGGAAGTGCTGGTTTGGGAAGATGCATCACAGATTGAGATTCTGACTAATTAGAACACCAGGGAATTCAGTCAGAATCCACAATCCCCCGATTATGCCTTGGTCATCACACAGATGCCAGCTCTCAAAATTCAGTAACTAAGGGATAGTGGTAATTAATGTAGCACTATAGAAGAAATATGGGTCAACTACACTGGTGAGTTGCCTGTGGTTAGGACAAACGCATAAAAATAAGAAGATATACATCCCCAAATATCTATATTTGGGAGAGAAAGTGACAAGGGCAAAATATATTAGTGAGGCTTGTTAAAACAAGTAAAAAAAAAAAAGAGACAAATTTAGAAGACTATAAATTTCTCATATGAGACTCAAAGCCTCATTAACTTAAACTTTTTTAAAAGTAAGGACATGACTAGGGTAAAATTTTCAAACAGCAACGAAAAGTAGGAAATAAAGGCTCCTTGCTATTCCACTTGTATCCGACCCCCCCTGGCCTCCAGCTTCTCCAACCCTCTGTGCTAAGCCCTGCGCCCCTCTGCTACTAGCGTCTTTGAGTCATGTCTGAGTGCACACTTTCCCCATCGTGACCTATCTCTACAGCAGGTCAAGCCACAAGAGAGCTATAGATGTGAACCGCATTGATGCTGCCTTCCTGTAGTTGCTTTTGTAGCACCGCCCTTTACTCTGATGCAATCAGCTTAATAATCAGAGAATTATTATGAGGTGAGACCCAGGAAACCATGCCCAGGTTTGCCGTCCGAATATCACTGAGAACCTCTTTCCTCACCTCCCGATGCTCTCTCAGTGAAGACCCAGAACGGAAATTTGACTCTGGTCTCAGAGCTGGGAATGGTTGAGCTTCTCCAGAGTTGTTTTCCTCTAAAGGACCATGGCAGTGGCTATGGCCACATCATAAATTACCCTCAAACTGAGTGGTGAAAAGTGATCATTTATTATGCTCAGGAAGTCTGTGGGCCAGGAATCCCACCAGGGCAAACAGTAGGGTGTCTTGTCTCTGCTCACCGTGTCTGGGGTCTCAGCTGGGGGTTGGAATCGTCTGTGAGCCCATCCTTCTGATGATGGCTTTGGCCGAAACCTTGACTGGTGCTGTTGGCTGGAACCCTTGTATGTGGCTTCTCCCTGTGGCCTGGGATTCCTGACACGTGGTGGCTGGGTCCCAAGTGTGAGAGCATCCCCGGAGAGAGAAAGCGAGAGAGAGCTGGGAGGGACTGTATCATCTTTAACGGTCTAGTCACGGACGCCATGTAGCATCACTTCTGTTGTCTTCCACGTGCTGGGGCAGTTACAGAGTCATTCCCCGGGCTCAAGGGGAGGGGGATAGAGCTCACCTCTTGACTGGGAACAAGGTTCCAGAGAAGCAGAGGGGATGAGAAACGCTGCTGAGTACGTTTCTGGAAAGTATGATTGGCTACAGGACTCTGACACGTGGTCCACTCTCTATAGTAACTACTTAGAAACCCTAGAGGCAAATCTGTGGCCAGAATCTCATGCCTGCATCATACACAGTCCCTCACTTTGGCTTCACACTGCTGTTGATGACAAACTTATCAGTCGATCTAAGAAAGAAACGGAAAATTTTATTTGAGCCAAATTCAGGATTATAACCTGGGAATAGCCTCTCAGAAAGCTCTGAGAACTGTTCCACCCGTTAGAAGTCAAGGCAGTTATACAAGTTTTTTGAGACAGAGGGCTGTAAATTAAATGACATATTATTGACAGTTTACACAATCCAGATCTAAGCATCATTGTGGTCCCTTACAAGATCAAGAAGGAATGTTGGGCTTCCCTGGTGGCGCAGTGGTTGAGAGTCCGCCTGCCGATGCAGGGGACACGAGTTCGTGCCCCGGTCCGGGAAGATCCCACGTGCCGCGGAGCGGCTGGGCCCGTGATCCATGGCCGCTGGGCCTGCACGTCTGGAGCCTGTGCTCCACAGCGGGAGAGGCCACAACAGTGAGAGGCCCGCGTGCCGCAAAAAACAAAAAAACAAGAAGGAATGTTATCTTTTAAGGAGTTGTCTTTTTGATGCTGTTCTTTATGGCTGAGCAGGTATCCCTGCCGATGCGGAGGTTGGTTGATGCTTGATGGAGATACACGATGCACAGTGTGGGGAGAGAGAAGGCCAAAGAGCAGAGAAGGATTTTTTACGTTTAAATATTTCTTGTCTTACCATAAAATATGAATTTTTTTTCACACTGCTTTCCTCTCCTTATTTTACTTTTGCTTCACCCTCCTCAACTTTTATCTTGCAACATTTTATGTATCTTTCTAAGTCACTGCAAATAATTTTGGGGGAAAACTAAGATATAAATGAACTAAAATGGACCTCCAGGAAAAATATTTCTAAGTACCAAATTAATTGGAAAATAAGAGCATGAAATTCAGGAATCAAATCCCAGCAACTGCTCTCTGCTATCTAAGCTTTAACCTTAACTTACATTGACCTAGAAGGGAAGCCCAGGAGAGTAATTTAACTTTGCAAGTCAATTTTTTTGATCCCTACAGCGGAATGGTTTTGATTCATCGCACTGGAAAAGTATGTTAAATAAGTGAATTCATTTCCTAATTGTTCTGCCGTTTGGAAATATGAATCTCAAATGGTTCTGCGATACTTATTTCATCTACTTAAAATGCTGTGTATCGCACCACTTAAAAATAAAATACACTTTTTATCTGAAAAGGTAGGCTCAGAATTTATTAAGTTTCTTGGCATTACTTTTTATAAGAAGATAATACGATTTAATTTTTCAATGAGGCAATTATGTAGTCTTCCTATCTTTTCCACTAAAGATGAGATATTGTATAATTCTCTGGTGGCACAATTAACATTTTATTTGATGCATCTCTATTAGGAATTCCTTATCTATGAAGAGCCATGAGTTTTATTAACTATGTCACCTACCATATCAGTTTTGTTTTAATCAAGTTTCATTCTGCTTCATTTGCTTACGGCACTAATTCTGGGCTGCAAAACCAGTTCACTCCTCTGTATATAAATTGATTATTTCATGAGAGGTAGCCACTGTAACTATTAAATGCAAAATTGACCATAACAGGGACTGCAATTGCCAATTTGGCCACACCTAAATTGGGAAGCTGTGATTTTTCTGTAAGAGGAATTAATTTAACATCTTTCTGATTGTTTCTCATGGACATTCCTCAGTGTATCTAGAAATTTACAGAAGCAGAATGCTGTAAAATAAGCAAGTTACTGTTCTCAAGAACCATGAAAATTTATATGTGAAACACTGAGTCTTTCCTGGCCTTAGCATAAGAATTAGAATTAATTACATAAGGTGTTATTGATCTTTTGGGGTAAGTTGCAAGACAATTGAATACGTCTTTTACAAATAAAATTAAAACAGCAATCACGGGCTTCCCTGGTGGGGCAGTGGTTGAGAGCCTGCCTGCCGATGCAGGGGACACGGGTTCGTGCCCCGGTCCGGGAAGACCCCACATGCAGTGGAGTGGCTGGGCCCGTGGGCCATGGCCGCTGAGCCTGCGCGTCCTGAACCTGTGCTCCGCAACGGGAGAGGCCACAGCAGTGAGAGGCCCGCGTACCGCAAAAAAACCCACAAAAAAAACACAGAAAAACAAACCAGCAACCACATGACTGTGTAATGACCACCAGGACACATTAAGTCCCTGTTCTCTCCACGTACTTTTCATTCCCTTTCCTGCCTTGTTGAGGTTGCTTCTACTGCCTTGAAATGCCCACCTGTTGGAGTCCTAACCCAAGTTCAGTGCCTGGATCCCATATGGACAACTGAAGGGTCTTTTCTGCTTCCTCTGTGTGGCGACCTCTCCTCCTGGCTGCCCTTTGGTGACAGTGTGCGCCAGCCTGTCCTGCCCAGCACTTTCTATGTGTTTATCATTTCCCCACAGCCTCCTCCCAGCTCCAGGCCTTCAGTGAGCTCTGGGCGGGGAGAGGAAGTGCCATGTTTGTGCATTTTTGTCACCCCTGACCCCAGAGCTCTGGGGCCACGGCTCTGCACCTGGAAGGTGGTCGAAAATGTTGACTGGATTATAAACCGAGGTTTGTGCGCCATGAAGTTGACGGAAAAATGTGTAACACCAAACCTTCATGAGATGATAGCTATTATGGTCACTGAGCAGGATCCTGTGGGGCCTTCCTGGGACAGACCCACCCCCGTGTCCTCCGCCTGCCTCTTGTCTGTAGAAAACTTTAGCCTCCTAGGTCTTTCCTGAGTTCCATAGGGTAAATTTAATCAGAGAAGTGAGAAAATGCAGAAAGGAGGGAAAACAGTCAAGTAAGACAAAATAATAATAGTTTAGCCATTAAACAAATTCAAGGACTTTTAGTTTCTCCTCAAGCACTGTAGATAAATTTCTGAGCCTTGTCCCTGAGATGTTTTGAAGATGCTGAAGCCCCAACCAGGGGGAGAAGTTAACTGCATGCTGCCCACAAGCACGTAGACCCCAGACTGGTTGGAACCAGAAGGTTGATGATGCCGACTCCCAATGACTTCCCCACCAGCCAATCAGAAGAATGTCTATGAGCTGATCACACACCCCACACCCCCCTCCCTCACTCTGTTTTTAATTTTTTAATTTTTATTTTATTTTTTTTGCAGTATGTGGGCCTCTCACTGTTGTGGCCTCTCCCGTTGTGGAGCACAGGCTGCAGATATGCAGGCTCAGCGGCCATGGCTCACGGGCCCAGCCGCTCCATGGTATGTGGGATCTTCCCAGACTGGGCTACGGACCCGTGTCCCCTGCAGCGGCAGGCGTACTCTCAACCACTGCGCCACCAGGGAAGCCCCCCCTCACCCTGTTTTTAAAACCCCTTCCTGAAAGCCATTGGGGAGTTCAGGCCGTTTTGAGCACAAGCTACCTGGACTCCTTGCTTGGCATCTGCAGTAAACACTGCACTTTCCTTCACCACGACCCGGTGTCAGCAGATGGGCTCTACTGTGTTTGTGGGCAAGTGGACCCACGTTTGGTTTGGAAACATTATCATCTGTGAGCCCACTCTGTCTGGATGGACGTGTGTGTGTGTGTGTGTGTGTGTGTGTGTGTGTGTGTGTGTGTGTGGAGGGGGGGTAAGAGATGGCACGTGGAGCCTCTTGACACCCACACTTGTTTGCTCCTTCTAAGTGCTCCCGTTTGGTCAATAGCAGTGGCTTTGAGGAGTGGAGAGACTGCTGTGTGAACAGCACTCTCCCACCTGCCAGGACTTCATCCTCCCCTCCCCTCCCCTCTGTCTCTGGCTTGGTTGACTCCAGGCTTTGCCACTGCCTCCCTGCCTTGCCCCATTTAGGGTCAGAACGGGGTTTCAGACTGTCTGCCAGGATCCACCTGTCTCTCTTCTAGGAAGCGCCTTCTGGTAGCCACACCAGCGCGCTGCCCTGGCCTCCAGAGCCTGACTCTTCTTATCAGGGAGGGAACCTCAGCATTTATGATATTCCAAGTAATATGAATGGGATTCATTAATTTTGGAATGAATGTTCCTATCTCAATAGTCATGGTATTCTAAGGAAAAACTAATGAAGCTGATTGCCATACATGGGCCTTATTATTATTTTTTACTTTGCACTAGTTAAGTTTCCACTGGTTAGGTTTTTACCCTTGAGGCTCTTTTTAGATTGCATGACAAACAGACAAGATACAATCTTCTCAATGAGAGTATTTCGCAGTGACAGGGGAAGGGTGATGGGTGCCTAGTGAGCAACGTCAGGAGCCGGTGCCTCTCTCCTTTGCTGTCTGATTTGCTAAGACTCGTGTCTTTATGGATGGAAGCAGCCTGAATTCTGGAGACACGAGTCGCTTCTGTAAAACTGCCCCACTCCCACTCCTTACCCGCAGCCCCTCACAGTATGCTTCTGGCATTTTATGATCTACAAAGTTTGTTAGAAAGTTGTTGGCCTGTTTAATTTTCCTGTTGGAATCTCAGAGACTGGTTTTTAACTAATGTTAATGGGTGCTTACTACCTTGAACACGATAGCTCTATTTGGTTTTCTGTGAAATTGAAGCATTCTAGAGCAAAAGCTTGGCTGCTAAAGGCTTAAAGACAAAAGTATAATTTATACTCACAAAGGTGAAGGGCTTTATAGCCCAAATTTTTGTGTCTACCTCACTCCTGGTCCCAGTTTAACTTTCTTGCTTTTATTATATCTATGCCTAGTGTTTTTACACCTATTTTGAATGCATTTTACTTGGTTGTATTACTCGAATTTTATAAGCAATCAGGTCTTTTCTGCTACAAGGTAGGCTACACATAAACAAACTTCAGAAAGCACGCATATAATAGAATTGACATTTGAGAACAGTATGAAAATATTTTCAAGAGGCAATAAACCTATGATAAGACTTTGATCCCTATTTGATAAAGAGGTAATTCTGGTCAAGTGCA
Organism: Neophocaena asiaeorientalis asiaeorientalis; assembly: GCF_003031525.2. Classification (NCBI taxonomy): domain Eukaryota; kingdom Metazoa; phylum Chordata; class Mammalia; order Artiodactyla; family Phocoenidae; genus Neophocaena; species Neophocaena asiaeorientalis. Next base: position 4,281,664 of record NW_020175674.1, on the reverse strand, counting down.
CCCCATGGTCAAGTCAGAATGAATCAGAAGATGGTTATGGTTCAACTATTGCTAAGAAGCTTCTTGAAGTTACCGTGCTGCTCTTTGACCCTAGTCAGCGGAAAGTACTGAACATAATTGATTTTTTCTTAGGTGACCAAGGCTCTCACAATGGCCAGGGGTGTCACTGTGAACACCCATTTGATTTGGGCCATAATCGGAGATGTTTACATTTTAAGAGAGGAGGCTGAATTTGTGTGACCCCAGGACACGTTGTAAGCTGACCTAAAAAAACCCTTAAATTTCGTCTCTCAGTTTGGTTGTCAGCCATTCATTTCTTTTTCCTCACAGTGACTGATAGCAAACCAAACCCCCCCTCACCACACCCTCACAAAGAAACACAGATATTTAATTAAAGACTTCCCTGATTAACTGAGATCTTATTGTTCACACCTTTGGGGCTGTTGGCGGTACCACTGGGGATGAGATCACGCCTTCCTAAAGTGGAATGAAAACCCTGGGATGGCTCTCCCATACTCAATTTGTCTGTGAAAACTCAGTAGAATACTGCTTGGGGATTTCTAAATTAAGCAAATCATGTATTTTTAGTAGAAACAATACATTAAAGTTGTCCAAAAGAGGATTTAAAAAAAAGGACTCTTGTTTGCCAATATACAGGATAATTAGATGCTGGTGAGGACAGTTAGTCTCTGATAAAGAAGGACATCTCAACTCAATCACTGGATGCAGGTAAGAAGTCACCTCTGTCTGGCGGTTGGGTACCTGACCCTCTGAATGATTCCCCACATCCCTACACACTGCAAAGAAAGCGGGACGGGACTGTGAGTTGGGAGGACATTCTGTTGGGTGGAGTGGAAGCTGCCTTGGGACACACTTTGCACTACATTACATGAGACTCGATTTAGCAAGCTTGAATGTTTGGTTCCTCTAGTCGTCTTCAGTACTTCCTAGGGTTCAGAAGGCAGGGAATTAGAAGGAATGAGGGAGAGAGGGAAAAATAGGCAGGTGATGTGTCTGTTGTGTGAGTGTGAGATCTCGTGGGTGTGGGCACATGAGGGAGACCTGGGGGGTCAGCATCCCGAGGGACGGCAACCACTGTGACAGAGAGAAGGACGGCATCTCCAATTATATAAATACGGTCACTTAGGGAAATTGACGTACATCCTCTATCCGCAGTTGTCTTGTAATTTTTAAGGAGATGGTCAGTTGGTGCAGCCACAGGAGGAGACGGAAGAGAACTCAGGAAAACCAAGGTGATTATATGCTCAGGTCCTAGAGGCAGGAGGCTCACATGGGCAGCCGCGTGACAGATACACCGGGGTGGTCAGGAGACGGATGATGAGGGGGTGGGCATTTAGGGAGCCACTTATTGGGGTTTCCTCGGGAAAGGCAAGGCAGGGCAGGAAAAACAGTTTAGGACTGGCTAGGTTGAATACTTTAGGTGGCTTTGGGTTATCGGGGTGTATCTGGTTGCCTGGTACCTGGCCTGGCATTCTGGAGGCAGAGGAATATTGGGACGATAGGCCGGGAGACAGGATGTGGACTCTCCCCAGCCACAGGCATTCTTTAAGATGGCAAAACATCGTGGTACACAGAAAGCTGAGAATAATACAATACAGCACGGAAGGTCATCCCTGAGAACCAAACGCTGTACGTGGAGACCAAAGTCTATAACGTCAAGCAAAGTTTCCCAAAGCAGAGATGTGCATATGTGTTGGGCAGACCTCTTTATTTCTTATTTATTTTTGAATGTCTCATAACTTTTTACTACATCATTCATATTTAAAACGTAAACTTATTTCCTCTTAATTGAGGTTGACGGTCTGGTCATAATCGCTTTCTTTCTCTTTTTAAAAAATTTTTATTGAAGTAGCGTTGATTCACAACGTTGTGTTAGTTTCAGGTGTACAGCAAGGTGATTCAGTTATACATATCTATTCTTTTTCATATTCTTTTCCCATATAGGTTATTACAAGATATTGAGTATAGTTCCCTGTGCTATATAGTAGGTCCTTGTTGTTTATCTATTTTATATATAGTAGCATGTATATGTTAATCCCAAGCTCCTAATTTATCCTGCCATTTCCCCTTTGGTAATCATAAGTTTGTTTTCTATGTCTGTTGGTCTATTTCTGTTTTGTAGATAAGTTCATTTGTGTCATATTTTAGATTCCACATATAAGTGATATCACATGATATCTCTGTTTCTCTGTCTGACTTACTTCACTTAGTAGATAATCTCTAGATCCATCCATGTTGCTGCAAGTAGCATTATTTCATTCTTTTTTATGGCTGAGTAATATTCCACTGTGTGTGTGTGTGTGTGTGTGTGTGTGTGTGTGTGTGTGTGTACCACATCTTCTTTATCCATTCATCTGTCGATGGACACTTAGGTTGTTTCCATGTGTTGGCTGTTGTAAATTGTACTACTATGAACATTGGGGTGCATGTATCTTTTCGAATTAGAGTTTTCTCTGGATAGGTGGGCAGACTTCTTTCTAGAGTGAGTTTGCCTGTATGTGCTGTGTGTCTCCTTAAGTTTTATCACCTCAGCTATAACCTTCGTTTCCCTAAAATGTTCGTTATCCAAACATAACAATCCTAATGATAATAAATACACGGGATTTATGTGTTTTCCAAGATAAATGGTACACTTGTTCTAGGGGTACTATTGTTTCCTGCCATTGTGGAAAATATAGGTTTACTACACCCAAGGTCAGGTCTCCGAAAAGAATGTTTAATGTTTAAGGAAGAAGACAATGTGCGTGAAAGTATGTCTTAACATTCTGTAAATTCTATAGCTAACTACCTCTGAGTATGTCTGTGTTTGCAGCAAATCATTTCCAACCATGCAACATTTTTTTTCCACAGCTTCCCTCCAAAAGGTGTTACAATGTCCACGTCGTGCAGAGACATTAAATCAAGTTAGTAAACACTGAAAAAAAACAAAAAACAAACCAAAAAATGCTGATTGATGCCAGGCACAATTTAATATTTAAATTAATTAATTTAAATTAATTAAATTAATTTAAACATTTGCCTTGATTTAAAAAATGGATGTCATCTTTCGAGAATGTTTCTTTTCACTCATTTCTAGGTGTGTCATTTGAGAGGCTTTCATGGGGGTGAATGACAGACTTGAGGTGAGCTGGTGAAGAGCTTGTGTTTAATCAGAATGCATTCTTTGTTCTGCAAATCCTCCACCTTTGTTAAAGTTCTCTGTTCTACCTGATAAACTGTGTGCCCTACTTCCTTTTATAAAAGAGACTACTCTACCCAATCTGTTTGACATTTTCCTTTTACGTAATGAAACGTTGATAATGGCAAAAAAAAAAGTTCTCCTTTTTTCTTCACCCACTGGGGAAAACCTAATAGGATGAATGTATTGTGGCAACTCGGAAGGTAGAGAAGTAGTGAAGTTAGTGGGATCTGCTCAGATTAGGGCATGGTTTTTGACAGCTTGCATTTTTCATGACAGACATCACTTAGATCACTAAGAATTGCTTTGGGTTTTCCTGTTAGCTAATTCAGATGAAAGGATATAAATAACACTGTATAAGCCACATAAGATAAATGGAAACCAAGAAAGTATGGCTGTGAAAAGAAATGACATTGAGCTATATATACACCAAAGTCCCCATAAAATGACATCTCTGAAATATAAGGTATGATTATAAAGGAATTTAATTCATTTCAAAAGTATATAGTATCAGAACCTATACCTCCATCCAAAGAAGACATACAGATGGCCAAAAGGCACATGAAAAGATGCTCAACATCTCTAATTATTAGAGAAATGCAAATCGAAACCACAATGAGGTGTCACCTCACACCGGTCAGCATGGCCATCATCAGAAAGTCTACAAACAGTAAATGCTGGAGAGGGTGTGGAGAAAAGGGAACCCTCTTGCACTGTTGGTGGAAATGTAAATTGATACAGCCACTATGGAGAACAGTATGGAGGGTTCTTAAAAAACTAAAAGTAGAGCTGCCATATGACCCAACAATCCCACTCACAGGCCTATATCTGGAGAAAATAATAGTTCGAAAAGATATATGCACCCCAATGTTCATTGCAGCTCTATTTACAATATTTATTACATATATTTATACACACACACACACACCATGGAATATTACTCAGCCATAAAACAGAATGAAATAATGCCACTTTTAGCAATATGGATGGACCTAGGGATTACCATACTAAGTGAAGTAAGCCAGATAGAGAAAGACAAATATCATATATCACTTATATGTAGAATCTAAAAAATAATGATACAAATGAACTTATATATATAACAGAAATAAACCCACAGACATAGAAAACAAACTTATGGTTACCAAAGGGGAAAGCGGGGGGAGGGATAAATTAGGAGGTGGGGATTAACATATACACACTACTATATATAAAATAGATAAACAACAAGGACCTGCTGTATAGCATAGGGATCTATACTCAATATTTTGTGATAACCTATATGGGAAAAAAAGCTGAAAAAGAATAGATATGTGTATATATAAATATATATGACTAAAAATACCCTTATACCTCCAAAATGAACTTTGTCACCTTCAGAACTGTGGCAGCGTGGTCCAAAGAACACTGGTTTTCAAGGGCAAAGGAGTGGTAGTTATTCTGGCTTCACCACTCACCACGAAGCCGCCGTATCAGCCTAGGCCTCAGGTTCCTTGGTTATTTTATTTTTATTTTTTGCGGTACGCGGGCCTCTCACTGTTGTGGCCTGTCCCGTTGCGGAGCACAGGCTCCGGACGCGCAGGCTCAGCGGCCACGGCTCACGGGCCCAGCCGCTCTGCGGCACGTGGGATCTTCCCGGACCGGGGCACGAACCCGTGTCCCCTGCATCGGCAGGCGGACCCTCAACCACTGCGCCACCAGGGAAGCCCAGGTTCCTTGGTTATTAGCGGCGGTGATGAGGCCTACCTCTCTGGTTCCGAGGACCCAGTGAACATGCACCAGTGGCCACCAACACTAACTCTCTACTTCTCTTCCATCTAAAAATGGGACGTCTCAAAATACGACAGTGAGAGCAGGAGAGAATCTGTAACTGTCTCCAGAGCCTGTCTCCTATTTATTTAAATTAACCATATATGGACATGTAGCACCTACTGCATACATTTCCCTTTGAACGTCACATTTTACCTTTAAAGATGAGTTTGAATTTTGGATACTTCCAAGAGCCCCGGAAGTCACTTCTTGTGACTATGGTGACAGATCAAGGTGGGGTCAACGTGTTTTGGTAACATCACACGCACACACACAGACATGTGTGAGCCCACACTCCTTTATGTGTACCGTTTGACCTTAACGAGACAGGTGTGTGTGTCTCTCAATTTTTTTCCAAAGGGTCTTCCAAACCTGTTTGTGCTTCGGCAGCACTTCCTCTCTCCCCTACGGTGAGCAGGCCCTGGGGGCCAGGGTTCACCAGCACAAACTGATGGGCGGTGGCTTCTGGCGATGATTCCTCCGTGGGCTGCATGGAGAAAACTGTACCTTCCTGACCTACTTCAGAAGCGTGAATGGGCGTCCTGAGAGGTAACCAATGAGTTCATAGACAGTGCTCCGACACTGCAGACATTTGTGAACGGCGGATTGGGAAGGACTTTCAGAGTCTAAACTCCCCATTGTAAACAGAAAGTGAGCCCCAGAAAAGCATCAGGAACACCAGGGGCAGATGCCACACCAACGATGGGATCGCAGCCTTCACATTCTCCCTTTTCCAGCTGCGGTGGCCGTGGTCCAGCAACTGTCAGCGAGGGTGAGTCTCCCTGGTTCATACACAGACGCTCTCAAAGATGCTGTCATTAAAGTCACTTACAAAAAAATAAAATAGCCCTTAATTTAAAAAGTGAGGCCATGGTCTTAAAAAAAGAATATTGCCGTGGTCTTCTTGCTTTCAGGGTCTCCATGCAGTCCTCTTCTTTTGTGTTCTCAATAAATATCCTCCTCTCCTCCAGCTTAATTGAGGTGTAATTGGTATATAAAAGCTGTACATAATTCATGTGTATAATTTCGTGAGTTTGGACATATGTATACCTCATATTACCATCACACAGGTGATAATTAAGGTAATAAAATAGCCATCACCTCCCCCAATTTTTTTGTCTCCCCCTTTTTTGTGGTAAGAACACAACATGAGATCTACCCTCTTAACATATCTTAAGCGCACGATATCTATTTTTCTCCATGCAATGGTTGCGGTGCTTTTTGATCCATGCTTTCAGCCCGTTTTTGAAATGCTTCCTTATGTTTTCACTATACTTCTACTCTGCTGGAATGCAAGCATTGCTGTTACCATCTCTTGACAGCTCACATTTTCTTACACAGACTTCGTGGATTTGGACTAGTTGGGTGTTCTGCTAAGTTGCATCTTTAAATGCACTCCACACCTTTGTTTTGGCTGCCCTTTCACATGGATTCTTCTGTTTATATCGCATTTCTTTTCTCTGACATGGAAATCAGCGAACACATTTGCATGGACAATGGTAAAGTGTCACAATAATGAAGAAACTTACATAAAGGGAAACTTGATGAATGCAGCAGCATGTGTGTGTGATTAAACCAAAGGCAGACTCAAGGCTGCCTAGCAATCCAACCTGATTAACTGTTTTCCAAATCCTGACATAATACAAAGTAATCGACAATGACAGGGACAAGGGGAAAAGCAGACGCAGAGTTCGGTGTATCAGTGGCAGCTGGTTAACGAAACACATTGCCCAGAGTCTTCCAGAGTTTCCATAGTTCTGGAAATAATTGTTTCTGTGGCCAAACTTATTTTTACAGACAATAAAATAGTCTTCAGTATCCAGAGAATGGAAAAACATTACATCTTTAGTAAGAGCCTATCAGCCAATCTTTACCACCCATCAAAATGAAAGGCCAATTTTCTACTATTCTGTACAGTTACCAAAACCATCATCCCAAGCTCAAGATTATCCTGGAAATGTATTTCTTGTTCAAGGATAGTGACGTTGAAGTTAATCAAAATGAATCGTAATAGTTGATAAAAGCTGACATTTATTAGGTGCCAATAAATCTAACAGGCGTTCTTTGGCATTTGTTAAAAGTTCTAACCCTCCTAAGTGTATACAATAGGAATTATCATTTCTATTTTACATATGAAGAAACAGGCCCAGGGCTGTTGAACACTTAGCACGTAGTAGTGAGAACTAGAGCAGGCTTGTCAGACCCTAAATCTCATGCTGTTTCCACCCTGCTACGATCCCACTTTATCAGTTGAACCTCCATAGATTTGCCAGTTAAACAATATTTTTGCAACATTTTTGTAGTTTATTTCCAATGTTATTCCAACACAGTCAGGTAATTAACTTGACAATAGTAAGCCAGTGAATTCCATTATTAAGACAGAGGCAGGAAAAAGAATATGGGATTTAGACTCAAATGACCTGGCCCTGCCATTGGTCAGCCACAAAACACTAGCTAAATCACTAATTCCACTGAACCCCAGTGTTCGTGATTTTTGGAAGCAATGGGTTATCAAAGGGTTTTGCGACAGTTAAATGATTACCACCAAGGAGTTTGTGCAAATTTAAAAACTTGATGCAAACACGGGTTATTAGGATTGAGCAGAAGACTGTTTAGTAAGTCTATTGTCAGAGCAAATCATCAGTAAGATTGGTCATGTCATTTGGGAGGCTAGGCAGTGTTTCTAGCTGAGAGGAAATGAAACGGCTAAACGCTCATTATACCCTCTTGTTCTCACTTCCAAGACATGGATGCACTTGTTTTTAACATCTTTAGCAATTTCATGAGTGCCACCTGTAAAGTCTCCAGGGACCAGTCACTGAGAGAAAGGACATCAGGTAGTGAAATCACGCTGCGGGGAGGCAGGGGGGCAGGGGGTTCCCAAATCAGCAGGGAGAGCTGGGGGGTGGGGTAGACTGGAGAGGGGGCCCTGAGAGACGTGTGGAATCGAGGTGGGGCCATCCTGTCAATGCTGTCCACTGACAGGGTGCTGCGGGACAGACCAGCAGGAACAGAAACAGATGTGCTTCTGGAGTCCAGGCACCGGGGCGGGCGGGGTGGGGGCACTCAGCGGGACCCAGCAAAGACACCTAGAGAAGCCAACCAAAGTAAGTGTTTCCAGGTGCCCAGAAACGGACAACGCTTTGGTCAAACAACAGCTTTTTTTTTTTTTTTCTTTACAGAAATATATTCACACCCTTATCTGTTTCTAATCACTTTCAAAGACACTATTTTGGAGGACGAAGAAGAGAAACATTAGGTGGTATGATCAAAGTCTTTATGGAGTTGTTCATTTGTGTGAATTCAAAGACGGCTGAAACATAAAGCAAACACGGGGACAGGTTCATTTCAACCATATTCGCCTGCCCAACATTTGCGCTGCCCATCTTTGGACCAAGGCCTTCAGCCACTGGTGAGGTGTGCCAGGCCGATGGCACTGCTGGTCCCTCGCCTCCCCAAGCGGGGACAAACCGGGGAGAGGATGACAAGCCCACAACAGACAGGGTCTCCCACTTAGCGCTACAATTTTCCCATCTCTCCTCTCTCTCTCACATGCCCCTTTACCCCCTTGTTCACTGCTCAGGCGCCAGCGAGAAGTTGATCAGAGGCAGAGGGTGGTCCAGGGCTTTTGGGGGCGCCCCTGGACGGCCCTCAGATCTCCCCTCAGGGGCGTCAATGTGCACGTTGGGCTACCCACATCCTGGCACGTGTGCATGTTTGGCGGCCATCTGGACTGGGACAGGCTTTCCTGACTGTGCTGGAACCGTCTCTTCCCACTGATTCCACGGTCGCAGATGGGGTGCAGAGGGGATTTCTCTCCTGCCCTGGAATCGATGGCCCTGCCGCTGTTCCCATCTGTCAGGGTGACACGCCAGCCCGCTAATGCTGAGTTGTTGATACTCCTTCCCAAAGCGAGTTCACCAAACAGTTCAAAATCGGTGAGAAGGGGGTGGTCAATTGCAAATGAGGTTAACCCCATTCTGTCCAGTGGACAGGAAGCTGGTAGCTGCGTCCCAGCCAAGTCTGCTTGATTATGTTACTGCAGAGAGGGGGCCTCAGGGCTGCAAAGGGAAAGCATGCGAAAGAGCGACACAGTTTGCCTTTTTATGGAAGAGGACTCAGATTGCTCTCCAAATAAGCCGCATTTACCAGCTAACCTTCCCTAGTTCCCCAGCAAAATGTGGGTACCAATAACCAGAGGGGAAGTTCTTTCCTAGTCCAAAGAAATGCCAAGATTTCCTTGAATAACCGGGATTCTAACATGCATTTGATCTTCAGTCCTCAGGGGAAGGTGGTGACTGGAAACACAGAGGCTTACCTCTGACTAAGCTCCTACCAATTTTCTCCTGGGTGTTAGGATACTAAGTGCAGCTGATGAGTGTAAGGTCTGACAACCCGTTGGCTTTACTGAGCAGTATCTCAGGAGATCACAGACTTTCTCTTCCATATTCGGTGTCATAAATTATACTCTTTAGGGAGCGCATTTATTGTTATGCACTGCGTAAACAGCTGCTTTATTTTATACACAGAGGTGCCAGGAGGTACGTTCTGAAGACACGGGAAGCCCAGGCTGCCGGTGTAATAAATGAATGGGCATGTTGTATACTTCCATTCATTTGGATGGACCTTTTATTTAAGGGCCTGCCAAGACACATGCAAGGCCAGAATGTTGAAAGGATTGACTTTCATAAATTTTAAGCCTTCCACATCGTTTCACCTGACCGTATTTTTCACTCTTCCAGCTCAGTGAACTGTTACAAACACGGGTCTGCGGCGCCATCTAGTGGACAGGAAGTGGGGGGCAGTGCACACATACCTGGCTCTAAAATTTGGAAGCGGGATTCCGGGTGTGGTCCGACCCTCCTGATCCTTGTGGAGGGTCTCGGTCATCCTCCGGATGAAACCTGAGTAGGATGGCAGGGACCCCTGCTGCAGGTTGGCTCCATGGAAGGGAGGGGAGGTGGGGCAGTGCACTGATCTGTGCGTTTTGATCAGTGGAGAAATCAGTTACTAATCAACAAAGAACTATTGATTTCCCAGCCAGGAAGCAGTGTATCTGCTGTTACTATTAACAGCCAGCGTGCTGGGAAGTTGCCCACTAGCATCTATGCCCCTGGCTTCGGTCAGCAGATCATTAAAGATGGGGGATCCTGAATCTCCAGAGTGATGGCTGGAAGAGGCTGAGGAATTCTAAACAAAACACAAAACGAATTTGCATTTTGTAGTTCAAAAGGGGTCTGGTCATTTATTCTCTTTACATAAAAAGAATGTGAAAACTGCATTATTTATGACATGTGGGTTCTCTTCCTTAACTAAAAATGGAATTATTAGGACCAAGGGGATAAAAAATCAGTAATCAACAGATATTTACCAACTGCCTACCCAAGTCCAGATGCTCCTCTAGTGAACAGACGTTCCAATCCCTGCCCTTTCTTATCTATTACTATTTAATACTCTGGGTCGGGTGATACAGACACCATGGTACCACCACAGTTTTCAGTGTTTTTCTCATTTCGTATAAACACACTTCAGAGTTATATTAAAATAGCATTATGGTGTGAGGTATGTGTCTCAACAGAGGAACAAAACCCAAACACGTTCAGTTTAGCTGTCTCGTTTTTCTCCTATGTCAGTCTTTCATGAGATTATCCTTACTGAGGACGTGAAATATTCCAGACTTCAGTAGGGTTTCCTCGTGGCGATTGTCCTTTAAAACCAGCCTGGGCCAAGTTCAGATGAATGACTATCAGGTCCTCAGGCCGTTGGACAAAGGCCAGGTTCCTAAAAGCTTGCTCCCTGGATCCATCACCAAGGAAAAGGAGTTGGTGCTGGGGCTGCCTGGCTGGCTCGATAAGACGGATTTCACAGTCTGTCCTCTGGGGACAAGGGCTGTTGCCCAACCAACCTCTCCAGAGTTGACACCTATGGAGAACCTGGCAATTGAGGGAAGGCTGAACAGTGGCAGGAGAAAAATTATAGTGGTCTTTTGAAAACTGATGTTATGGAAAGGACCGTAAAAAGCCAGGAATATGACTTATTTCTTATTTGATTTGCAGAAGTGGTTGATAGACTTGTGTGTTTCAGACGCTGAGGAAATAAGGTTGAGCTTCCCTGCATGCGAGGCCCTCCTTGCCGAGCAGTGAGCAGAAAGAACCAATAATTATAACGCAGCGTGAGGTGAGCCAGTGGCACGAACGCAGTGCTTTAGACAGATTCTCAAACTTGGACATGTATCTGTATCACCTTGTTAAGCTACAGATCATTTTGCCCCATGGCCAGAGGTGCTGCTTCAGAAGGTCTGTGGTGGATTCGGAGAATTTGCATTTCTAACAAGTTTCCCAAGTTGCTTCTAACAAGACAAGTTGCTGTCTCTCTGGGGACGACTGTTTAAGAGGTGGAGAAGCAGGGAAAGCTTCAGGCTGTGACATCTCCGCTGGGACGTGCAATCAATGTTGGGAGTTTGGCCAGTGGAGAGCGGTCTGAACATCTGAGGCAGAGATGGTACGAGAAGGCACATCTGGGGGTGGTCAACACTTCGGGGTCACTAGGGCACTGAGCATATGGGGGGTGGGGAAGAAGGAGGCCCAAACTGCAGGCTGGGCAGCTCTGAAGGCCCTTGGGTGGTGGGTGCAGAGTCTGGACACTGTCCTATGAGCAGCGTGGAACCACCAGAGGGTTTTCAGGAAAGTGGCGTTATCAGATTTGTTTCCTACAAAGGAAATTGTTGCCATTTGAAGAGAAAACTGAGGCAGGAAAAGCAACTAGGAAGTTGCTTCAGTGGTCCAGGGGATGGACAGTAAGGGCCTTCACTAAGGCCATGGCAGTCGGGATGCAAAGGCGGGAGCAGATGAGAAAGATCTGGGGGGCAGAATCCATTGTAACTGGGAACAGCTGAGACAGTGCTGCATGTAAAAGGTGAAGAGGGAGGAGCTGGGAATGGTGTGTAAGGCAGTTCTAGGGACCCTGCCCGGAAAGGCTTGGTGTGAGTTGAGATGCTGTAAGATAAAGAGCAAGTTTTGAAGGAAGCATTGCCAGGAGAAAAGAAAGAAAGAAAAGAAAAATGAACGAGAGTAACACAGTACCTGTGTTCAACTGAATGAAACTAATGGCCTGGTGGCGGGATTGACATTTATACACCTGCTTTAAATATTAAGCCATAAGCATAACCCTCCTAGACTTTAGACTATACTACAAAACTACAGTAATCAAAACAGCATGATACTGGCACAAAAGCAGACATATGGATCAATGGAATGGAATAAAGGGCCCAGAAATAAATCACACACCTATGGTAAATTAATCTTTGATAAAGTAAGCAAGAATATACAATGGAGAAATGACAGTCTCTTCATCAAGTGTGTTGGGAAAGCTGGACATCCCCATGTAAATCAATGAAGTTAGAACACACTCTCACACCATACACAAAAATAAACGCAAAATGGCTTAAAGACTTACATATAAGACTAGACACCATAAAATTCCTAAAAGAGAACATAGGCAAAACATTCTCTGACATGAATTGTACCAATGTTTTCTTAGATCAGTCTTCCAAGGAAATAGAAATAAAGGCAAAAATAAACAAATGGGACATAATCAGACTTACAAGCTTTTGTACAGCAAAGGAAATCATAAATAAAACAAAAAGACAACCTACGGACTAGGAGAAAACATTTGCTAATGATGCGACAAACGAGGGCTCAATTTCCAAAATATAAAAACAGCTCCTACAACTCAACAACAACAAAAAACCCAATCAAAAAATGGGCAGAAGACCTAAATAGACATTTCTCCAAAGAAGACATATAGATGACCAAAAAGCACATGAAAAGATGCTCAACATCACTAATTATTAGAGAACTGCAAATCAAAACTACAATGAGTTATCACCTCACACCAGTCAGAATGGCCATCATCAAAAAGTCTACAAACAATAAATGTTAGAGAGGGTGTGGAGAATAGGGAACCCTCTTGCACTGTTGGTGGAAATGTGAATTGGTGCAGCCACTGTGGAGAACAGTATGGAGGTTCCTTAAAAAAACTGAAAATAGAGCTACCATATGATTCAGCAATCCCACTCTTGGGCATGTATCTGGACAAAACTCTAATTCAAAAATATACATGCACCCCAATGTTCATTGCAGCACCATTCACAATAGCCAAGACATGGACACAACCTAAATGTCCATCAACAGATGAATGGATAAAGGAGATGTGGTACATATATACAATGGAATATTACTCAGCCATAAAAAGGAATGAAATAATGCCATTTGCAGCAACATGGATGGACCTAGGGATTATCACACTAAGTGATGTAAGTCAGACAGAGGAAGACAAATATCATATGATATCGTTTATATGTGGAACCTAAAATACTACACAAATGAACATATCCATAAACCAAAAACAGACTCACAGCCATAGGGAACAGACCTGTGGTTGCCAAGGGGGAGGGAGGGTGGATGAGAGTTGGGTTGGGAGTTTGGGAATTAGCAGAGGCAAACTATTATATATAGAATGGGTAAACAACAAGGGCCGACTGTATGGCACAGGGAACTATATTCAATATCCTGTGATAAACCATAATGGAAAAGAACATGAAAAAATATATTTATGTGTATAACAATCACTTTGCTGTACGGCAGAAATCAACAGAATATTGTAAATCAACCATACTTTGATAAAAAAGAAAAAAATATTAAGCCAAAAGATGGACTCCCATTTCCCTTTTCCCTTTTATCTCAACAGAGCCGATGGAGATCAGAAGTTCACGTAATCAGGGCTTCTTTAAAGAAATTATTCAATCGAGTAATCACATACACACTACTTACAATGGGCTTAAAATATGATGGGGGAGGTAAGATGAGGGCTCTTGAAATGATAACAAAAGTAGATTTTAAGTACATATCAAATGAGTAATTTAGATAAAGGTGAGCTTTCTAGTTGAAATACTCACAGAAACTGCAAAATCTTCTCGCCCTGCTCCTTTATTACCTGGCTCTTTTCTGTGACACTCACCAATCAGCTATTTTAGCCCCATTATTCCTGCCCTTTGGCTAGCACATCTGAGTAGAAAATATCATTGGGAAGTAACCGAGCTGTGTTCAGAGGCCCAGGAAATTCTAAGCGGCTGGAAACTGGAGGTCAGGTTGATGAGAGCAGAGCTTCTCAGCTCTAAGTGCACAGGAGTCACCTGGGGTCTTGTTAAAATGCGGATTCTGAGTCTCTGTGGGGCCTGAGAATTCCTAACAAGCCCTCCAGTGATGCTTCAATGCTGCTGGTCTGTGGACCACGCTGCCAGCAAGGTGCTAGGGCACTGTTGGAAACCATCGACTTTAGAGTTAGATGGACTCGAGATGGGCCATTGGGCCTGTCAGTTAGTAGGTGGTTGGCCTTGGGTAAGTTACTCAACCTCAATTGAAGTTTCTCCTTCTGTAACGGTAACATCTTACTTTGGGGGTTGCCATTATCCATGTGCTTTCTGGCATCCTTGGTGTTTTTGAGGATGGCTTTTATGTACAGGTAAGAGTTTTCAGGGACCATTTTGGTATTACAAATTAACATTCAATTTAATTAAAATTGTGAATTCAAAAGTTTAAGAGATTGGACTCAGGAGAGGCAAAGGCTGTGTTTGAGTCTCAGCTATACCACTTAATGACTACAGCCTTGGACTAGTGACAGCCTCATAGACACAGTCATTTATCTCTACCACAACCCTGTATAGATGCCCTTATTAACCCCAGCTGGGTCTCAGTTTCCACATCTCTAAATTGGGAATACTAGTGGGGGGGGCAGTTGTGGGTTCCTGTGTGAAAAGCACTCAGAAAAGGCCTAGCACATGAGAAAGCTTGTATCAGCACTGTTCCTTAAGCCTTTGAGTTCAACTCATATGTCTTAGCTTTCTGTTTATAAGTCTAGCAGATTTTAACAATCATTTGTAAAGTAGCTGAAGGTGGTTCTGCCCACCAGTTAGGATGTGTGCGGGAGTTTTCCCCACACCACCGAGCAATGCTCTCACCTTAGAGGGTGTCCTACGATTCAACTCAGTTCTGATACCATCCACCCGGAGACAGGATCCAATCCCGCAGGTTAAGGGCTCAGTTTCACAAGACTGCTCCCCCTTTCCACCCCCTTCAGATACCAGTCGTAAGCCCGGGTTATCCCCTGTGCTTCTGACCCATGACTAATACAGCAGAGGTTCCAATGACCCCCTCCTTGGGTTCGATTAATTTGCTGGAGAGGCTCACTGAGCTAAGAGAAACATTTTACTTACTAAGTCACCAGTGTATTATAAAAGGGTACAACTCAAGAACAGCCAGATGGAGGAGATGTACAGGACAAGGTACGGCTTTCCATGCCCTCTCCAGGTCAGCCACTCTCCCAGAACCCTTCACATGCTCACCAACCTGATATCTTTCCAAACTCCATCCTTTTGGGGTTTTATGGAGGCTTCGTTACACAGGCAGCATTCATTAAATCATTGGCCATTGCTAATTGAACTCAAGTACCCCTTTCCCAGGAGGTCGAGGGTGGGACTGAAAGTTTCAACCCTCTAATCACACAGTTGGTTCCTCTGGTGACCAGCCCCATCCTTAGGAGACCTGGGGACATTCCAAAAGTCACCTCATGAGCATAAAAAAAATGATACCTTTATAGCACTCTTCACTTAGGAAATTCCAAGGCTTTTAGGAGGTCTGTGCCGGAAATGGGGACAAGGTCAAATATATATTTCTTATTATAAACCACAATATCACAATTTAATTTACCTTATATGCTCTCAATTGCATTTCTAGAACCAGGGTTCCTTATTTTTTTTAAGGAATTCATTTGTCTGTAAAACAAACCATATCAAGTACCTAAATAAATCTTATAAATCTAAAACATTAAACTTATAAATATGGAGAATCTTAAGCAGTGGTGTAGCAATCGGGCTGATAAATGTGGTCTGCTCTGGGTGCAGACAATAAAGAGGTGCATTATCTGTAGGGAATTTAAAAACAATAATAAAACCAGTAAAATGTTTATTAGTCTGCTTTTTATTATCACTATGTACTGACAGGCTAACAATGACTGTGATAAAACACGCCTCCGTGCTGGGCTGGACCACACCTATTGTCTGTGCCCCTTTGTATATCCATCCTGAATTTAATTTCTCCCTAATGTTCCCAAACTACTTAAAATCTTAGCCAAAATCTCTTTTACTTTTCAATTAAAAATAACAAATCTGGTTGTCCCTAGACTTATCTATTGATTATTCTGTCATTAAATATTATAAATAATTAAAATACCAAATGTTCACTAGATTTCCCTAAACACAGTTCAAAATATTAATACTAAATGTTTGATTTATATCACTATTTATACATTTAACTATAAAATTTTCCCAGGGTTTTATAATGTTGACCCAGTGAAACACTTGTCATAGAAACAGAACAGCATACTGAGCTAAGATTATAAAATTTTGGTGCAGACTGTCTGGCTTTGAAGCCTGGCCCTGCCACTTGCTAGCTGTGTGACCCTGGGTTGGTTATATAACCTCTCTGTTCCTTCATTTATCAAATGCAATACTGATAGCTTCCTCATAAGGTGACTAAATTATTATGCTTAGTATAATGTTAAAATTTGATTGTCTGTGTATGGGTCTATTTCTGAATTCTCTTTTCATTTTATTGATCTATTTGTATATTTTTAGACCAATACTATCCTGCCTGGATTATTGTAGCTTTATATTAAGTCTCGAAATCAGGTCATATGAATATTCTTTTTCAAAGTTGTTTTGGTTGTTTTTCATCAGTGAAGCTATCTGGGCCTGATGTTTTCTTTGTAGGAAGGTTTTTAATTATAAATTCAATTTCTCTAACAGATATTGGGCTATTCATGTTATAAAAATTTTTCTTATTGTGTCAATTTTGGTAATATGTGTCTTTAAGTAATTTTTCCACTTAATATAGGTTGTTACATTTAGTGTCATAAAATTTTTTTATAACAGTTCCTTATCGTCCTTTTTGAAAACATGATTCTGTAGTGTTGACTTGAAACAAATAGACTGCTAGATATTTCTCCACAAAGATGGGTTTATTTGAGGTCAACAGAGAATTGCAGTTCAGGGTCTGCAATCATGGTGAGTCACATGCAAGTTCCCTCCCCCTTCCCCCCCTGCACAGTAAGGGAAGGAGAACCCTCTTGTAGAGGGAAAGGAAGGTGGGAGGGCTGGAGTAAACAAAACATCCATGGCTTTTCATTGGCTGACTCCTTGTCAGGAAAGAAGAGGAGTTTTTCTTCTTCCTGTTGGGCTTTGCCATTGTCACAGGAGTTGAGAGCTCCCCCTGCTGGTCTCCCCACTCTATTTAACTGTGGTTTCTCTCTCTCTCTCTCTCTCTCTCTCTCTCTCTATATATATATATATATAAATTTTTTTTTTTCTTTTACAGTAGTAAGGCCCCTAGTTCATTCTGGTATTGGTAATTTGTGTTTTGTGTTTTCTTCTTCTTTTTTTTCTTGACTGACTTTGCTAGAGATTTCTAAATCTTGTTAATCTTTTAAAAGAACCGAATTTCGCTTTGTTGATTTTCTCTATTATTTATTTCATTGGTGTAATGATGTCTGTTTTATCTTTATTATTTCCTTCCTTATACTTACTTTGGGCTTAATGTGCTTTTCTTTTTCTAGGTGTGTAAGTTGGAAGTTCAGATCATTGACTTTTAGGCATTTTGTGTTTCAAATATAGGCTAATTAAGCTATAAATTTCCCTCTAAGCACTGTTTTAGCTTCATGCCACACATTTTCATATGGGGTGTTTTAATTTTTATTCTGTTCAAAACATTTCCTAATATATCTTGTGATTCTTGGATCTATGAGTCATTTAACTGTGTTACTTAATTTCCGATTATTTTTCTTCCTGTGAGCTCTTACATTTCCCCCTTCAGGCCGTCTTCCTGGCCCCTCTGCCTGTTGCACTTGCAGTCACTTCTGCATTTATATAAGAGGAGATGGGGGGGTGGATTGAGTCAAATGGGTGCAGAGGGTCAAAAGGTACAGCATTCCAGTCATAAAGTGAATAAGTCCTGGGATGTAAAGTGCAACATGGTGACTACAGTTAACCATACCATACTGCATATCTGAAAGTAGCTAGGAGAGTGAATCTGGAAGGTTCTCACCACAAGAACTCTGAGAAAGGATTTCTGTGGTCCATACTGTTGGCACACTGTTTATTTCTAGTGTTATTTTTACTGTTTTACAATTACAATATATGGTGATACGTATTCTAATATTTTGAGGGACTAAGTCTTTACCTTCCTTCCCTCAAGGGATAGAAATTCTGATATGAGTCGAAGACAAAGTGGAGTCCCCAGGGGCCACTGGGACTGGTCCCAGTGGAAGAGTGAGCTTCTGTGCCAGGTTGTGGGTTCAGGGGCCAGAGAACAGGCTGCTCAGCCTGTGTGTCATCTGGGCCTTTTGATAAAGTCCAGGAAACAGTTCTCTAAGGGTGGAGGATGTGCCTGGAGAGTTCTGCTATAAACACCCACGAGGATTTCATCAGGATAGAAGCAGCGGGCGGCTGGAGATGAGATGTGTGTTGCTGTAACCATGTCTTCCTCTACACGGCTGACATGAACAGGTTACCACCTGGGACGACAGCCAATAACAAGAGCTAACAGTTAGGAGCACTTTCTATGCACAGGTGCTGGGCTAAGTTTTTCATATCTTATTTACATCACACAAAGCCCCTACGCTAAATACTATCATTATCAGCCTCAAGTGTAAAGACGCTTGAGGCATTCAGTGACTTGCCTCAGGTCACTCACAAGGACCCTTTCTACAGACATGTTTGCATCCAGTACAACTTAGCAAAAAGGAAGAGACTTTCCTCATCATCCTGGACATCCGGCCACTTTCTGTAATAGAGCCGACATTGGTTCTGGGGCAACTGGAAGTCAATGTATTTTGAAAAGCTCTCAACAGAATAGGCATCATGATAATAGAAGCATCCTCTTCCGGCTGTCTGGTCTCAGTTACACTGCAAAACACACGATGCAGAGAAACCTGGGTCATTCTCCACCAGCTGCCGTTTGGGGAGGGGCAGGTACACCTCGAAGCCTACTGCCCATCAGCTTGAATTTATTCCTTGAAGAGTAACTCCAGACTTAAGAATGGATTCTTATTCTTGAGGGGAAATTTCCATATTCTGCATTAATAATCATAAGAATTCAGTAGCAATGTTGCTAAGAACCCTCAGAAAATTATTCTGTTCTCTCACATAGAGACAGGTTGATAATGGACTGAAAAACAGGACCTTGGAAAACCAAAGTTTACAGCATTAAGCTTGTCATTCAGTTTTTGATATGATGACTCTAATCTCCTGTCTCCTAAACATTTATTGTGATATTAAAGACACAAGAAAGATGCTGGCGAGGGACAGCCACCTCTGCATATCCTGATTTTCTTCTTTAACAGGAAACTCCTGGCTGCAAGGCTGGCTTTATGGCCCTGCCACCTGTGCGGTTGCACTGGGCCCTGAGCTCCAAAGGCCCTCTGCTCGCTTTAATGCTCTGCTGTTATCATCAGGAAAGTCTTAATAATTTTATCCCTGAGCTTGTTTTTTGTCAGGTAGGTCTGGGCCCACCTGCCTGCAGTGTTGGTGATGCCCCATCAATCGTGTGATGCCCCATGGATGCCCCATTCTATGGAGAATGGAATTCCAGGGCCCAACAGGACATGGGGCTTTGGGAGTCAAAGGAATACCAGGTGAGCATGGTATGTACAGGACCGAGCACCTGGGGGTGCTGCCAGCCCCAAGAGGCTGCGCTTCCATTTGAACCAGAACTTGCTTCAAGCCCAGAAAGAAGGCACTGACATTCTAAGTACACGATTGACCAACAAACCCAATCATATCCTTTTTCCCTCTTGCCACTGCCTTGTGTTAGCCAACCACTCACTGGTGATATTAATGGCATAAAGGAAAGGGAAAGATTGGGTGACCCACAGTTCTTTTCCTTTCAGGCCATCCTTACTCATTAACAAGCTCAAGGTACAGACTGTTGATAGAATATATGCATATTAAGAAGTGAAATAAAACAGTCGTGGTAATTTTGTGTGGCATTTCCACTGTTGGGGTGAGAACAAAATACATACGCACACATGAGCTACGAAATGAATTGTGTAATTTCAGTGATTCAGCATTTGAGTTAAATGCTTTTCCATTTGCATTTAAACGGGCATCACACGATATAAAGATGAATAGTAAAATGCATGCCAGTAATTTAAAATTTTAATTTTTCTTTACTTAGAATGACATTACATAGCATTTATAAAACACCATGACAAATCAAGAGAGTGTGCAGGAGGGAAAAGCTCTATGTTTTAGTACCTTTCACAACACACTGCCCCCTGCTTTTTGAACAAGGGACCCTTATTTTCATTTTGCACTGGGCCCTGCTTGGCTGAGCCGTCTCTGCAGCCTGCTGGCAAGGGCCAGTTTCCCGCCCCTTCCCTTCCTGTCCAGCTGGCCATTCCTAGCTTCCTCCACCAGCTCGTCCCTGGCTCTCTAAGGGTGGAGACTTGCACTGTGGTGCTGGAAGCACATGAAAGTGTAATCAGGAAGAACAAATCTGACTCCATATTGGATCTGTTTCTTTCACTTTAACCTTTGTACTCTATTGCTTTTGCTACAAGTTAAGAATGTTGCCTCTAGCCTGAAATATACAGGAGAACCCATTCTCAAGGCTCTGACCTTTAAGGAGATAACACATTTACATTCCTAGAGCGATACAAAGTTGCAGAACAGAGAATAACATTTGTCTTGTTGAGGTTTACAGGAACATATGACCTGACCTATGTGGACAGCTGCAAGAACAAAGGATTCCTACACCAAGACGTTTGTAACAACCAACCACATCCCTTCCTCACCTGGCCTTTAACAATGCTTTGCTGAGACCCTCTGGGAGTTTGGGGGTTTTTGGGGGGCATGAGCCACCTGTTCTCCTTGCATGGCCCTGTAATAAATCTTTCTCTGCATTGTTTGGCCACACTATGCATCAGGCACACAAACTTGCGCTTGGTAACAAAAGCCTCCTGATTAAGACAAAGTGTTGGCTCAGTATCAAGAACTTGAATGATGCTGGTGCCCAGGGTCAGACCATCTGGGTTCTGGCTTCTTTCCCCAGTGGAGTGTGAGTGCCTCATCCTGTAGCCGCCTCCTCCCAAACCCCACAACTGTGGCTTGTGCCGCCCTGACATTTGCTATCTGCATCTCCTCATGTTGTTCTAGTGTCTGGGTCTGATCTTGAGAAGCAGCCATGCTCCTCCTCTGCCCTGATCCCTTGATTCCAGACCCCTGGGTCCACCTTAACCGATGGCTACTTTACTTTTAAAAAGTGCTTGGTTTTTTGAGTATGTCATAAATGCACACTGCACAAAACTCAAAACATACAGAAGAGTGTACAATGAAAAGTGAAAGCCCCTCTCAAACTTGACCCTGACTCACTTGGCCTCATCCCTGAAATCAGTTTCTCTAATCAGATTTCCGTACAGACTTCTAGGGATATTTTATGCATGTGTGTGTCTGTGTACACACATATACATACATACACATATATATGTGTAAATATATGCACTCTCACACACATATATGTTTTCCGTGTTCTCAAAAACGCAAATGGAGCGTATTCACCTTGTCTTTTTACTTAAGAATATATCTTGGAGATTATTCCACATTAGTACATATTGGGCTCAGTTATTCTTTTTAAGGTCTAGATCGTTGTTTATTGTGTTCTTTGAAAGACATTTAGATTATTTCTAATATTTTGATTTTGCAAACAATGCTGAAATGAACCTCTTTCTTGCACCTAATTTCACACGTTGGTGGATAATTTTTTAGATGTAGAAATGGAGGTTCTAAGAGAATATACAATTTTAATTGAGAAATAGATCAACAAATCGCTCTCCATACAGGTTGTATCATTTACACTTCCACCAGCCATGTGTGCAAGTCTGTGGATCTTTGAACTTACTGCTCTTTGCCACTCTGACAGGGGACAACTTGTTTTTCTAGGGTCTTTACCTATGAGTCGATGTCCAAGGTCTTGGAGAGCAGATATATTTGAATTCACTAGGGAGTGTCGGCCTGTCAGCTGGTCTTCTGCCTCCTGGCCAATGCTTAGTGCTGTTAGACTTCTAACTTGCTCCGGTAGGTGAAGGGGGAATAATATTTCAGTGTGGTTTTAACTTGCATTTCCCTAATTACTAATAAGGTTGAACATTTTTTTCTTCGTGTACCCATGAATTGTTCTTGGTTCTTCACCAATGAAATGTCAGTTGTGTCTTGCCCAATTTCTATTGGGTTGTCTTTTTAAAAAATATTCTGATACCCGTCCTCCGTGAAGTATATGTGTTGTAAAAATCACTCCCAACTTTGTGCTTATCTTTCTACTCTCCTTATGATATCTTTCCATGAACAGAAGTTCTTAATTTTACATTCATTTAATGTATCCACCCTGAACTTTATGCCTTTTATACTTATTTAGGAAATCATTTCCTGCCCTAATGTAAAAATGGTAGATTCTTACACTATTTTCTAAAAGTTTTAGAGTTCTGTCTTTCATAGCAAAGTCTTTAATCTGCTTGAAGTTAAACTCTTATATGGTGAGAGGTAAGAATCCCCTTTTGTATTTACTCTGTGGATAAATAATTGGTTCATTACTTTTTATTGGGTGGTTTATTGAATAGTTTCTCCTTTTACCACTGATCTTCAGCTCTCTCTCTATCATAAGTCAAGTTTTCATACCTGTGTGCTTCTGCTCTGGACTCTCTTCCCTCTTCCTGGTCAACCTGTCTTGACCACCTTGATACCGCACTACCTTAATTACTATAGTTTCATAAGTTTTCATATCTCATGGGACCAGTTCCTCCACTTTATCCTTCCTTTAGTGTTTTGCTCTTCCATAGAAATTTGAGAGTTTATCAAGTCTTCCAAAAGTCCTGCTTGGAGCTGCACAGCACAGGGAGATCAGCTCCGTGCTTTGTGTCCACCTAGAGGGGTGGGATAGGGAGGGTGAGAGGGAGACGCAGAGGGATGGGATATGGGGATATATGTATACATATAGCTGATTTACTTTGTTATACAGCAGCGACTAACATAATATTGTAAAGCAATTACACTCCAATAAAGATGTTAAAAAAGAATCCTGCTTGGGGTTTTGTTGAATTGCAGTTAATCTATAAGTCAATTGGGAAAGAACTGCCATTTTTAAAATATTGAGTCTTCCTAGACAATAACATATATATATATGTTACTTTACTGGTTTTTTTTACTGCTTTAAAAATTTTATAATTTTTTTCATGATTGGCTTTCACATATTTAGACTTTTCCTTAAATAATTTGTTGCCATTAAATAATTTTGTTGCTATTGAAAATGGTGTCTCTAGAAGCCATTTCCAGCTAATCACGCATGGTGAATAGAAAAGCGATTGACTTCTTAATATTGGTTTAGTACCCAGCAAAATGTACCTTCTGCGTTTTCACACAGAAACACAGCAAAGTAATAAGCCTACGGAAAAGTTTTAAATGGCCAAGTCAAGGTGGCATTTGCAAATAATGGCAGATTTGCAAATAATGACAGATTTGTTTCATCCTTTCCGATCTTAATGCCTCTAGAAAAGGTCTAAGAGAAGTGGCAATAGGAGGCATCTCTGTTTCTTAATCCCAAAGATAATGTTTTCAGCATTCCAGGATAAAGTGTATTTGCTATGTTTTATTTTCTGTATATACTTTTAATGAAATTAAGGGAAGTTCCCTTCTATTCCTAGTTTGCCAAAGGGCTTTATTTTTAATCTTCAATTTTTATCTTTGTGAGAAATTACTATACTTTCATTTTCTGCATTGTTTCTTCTTTTGCCTCCACCATGCTTTATGTTGATGATATGTTTACCTTTACATATGACACACTTATACCTCTTCCTAGTGGTTTAATATCTTTAATTGCTATTTTTATCCCTATCTGTAAAACGTGAGGAATTCAGTGTACTACTTTATCTCTCACCGTTCAGTTTTTTTCTTCCTAAATTTTATTAGTTATATCATGGTAATATTGTCTATATTCATTTATTTAGATTCTGTTCTTCAATCATAATCCCTACATTTGTTTTAGCTTTTTTTCCTATAGTTAGATTTAGGACTTACTGCCAGTCTGTCCTTTGTAGTTTTGTCATCATCTTTTGTTTGGCTAACAGGTGTCCTCTAACAATATCTTCAAGAATTGCTTGTAGCAGCTGTATTCTCAGGGATTTTTTTCTGTTTATACTTGAACAATAATTTGTTGGGTACAAATTCTTGAGTTATATATTCTTTCCTTAGTAACTTTTTGGCTTTGGACTATTACACTATTTTCTAGGATCTCATGAAAAAGACATTTTTCCTTTAATAGATGAATGTTTTGCCTTGAGGTCCACATAATTCTTTCGTTATCTCTGAAGTTCAGTCACGTTTCCAGGAGATGTCACAGTGTTAACGGTTTTGTTTCACTTTTTTTTTTCCCCTTGGGACATGGCATGTAGTTTCCAGTGCAGGTTCAAATCTAACTTTCGTTTTTGAAAAGTGTCTTGTACACAACATTGTAAATCAACCGTAATTCAATTCTAAAAAATTTTTTAAAAAAGTATCTTGAATTATATCTTTCCTGTTCTATTATTTCAGTTAAAAAATTCGTTTTTTGGTGGTGGGCAAGAGAGAACCACGTAAGATCTCCTTTTAAAACCTTCTGTATTTATCAGTTTAGCTGTAATTATTTTTAAGTCTTCATTTCCATTGTATTTGCTTGTGTGTCTCAGTCCTGTCCTCTGGGTCCCTTTTGGTGGTTTTAGTGGTGTCTGTTATCTTTGGTGGTTGCTCCTGGCGTGGCCTTCATTTTGGTAATGATATTGTTTTCTCTCTTCTTTCCTGGATGCTGTAACTCCTTGTATTGTCTCTTCAGGCTCCATCTGAGTCCTGGCTCTGCTCCAAGCTCCCCGTTTATCCTGGCAGCTGCTTTTTAATACGGTTATGAATTCTTGCTGGTATATTAGCTCACAACCTCATCTGCCTTGTGGCAACATTTTCAAGGTGCCATGTTTCGGGAATTCTCCTTGTGTACAGTCTTATAAGTGTGAATTATTATTTTTTTTTTTTTTTTGCGGTACGTGGGCCTCTCACTGTTGCGGCCTCTCCCGTTGCGGAGCACAGGCTCCAGACGCGCAGGCTCAGCGGCCATGGCTCACGGGCCCAGCCGCTCTGCGGCATGTGGGATCTTCCCGGACCGGGGCACGAACCCGTGTCCCCTGCATCGGCAGGCGGACTCCTAACCACTGCGCCACCAGGAGAGCCAAGTGTGAGTTATTTTGATCTTGATTTCTCTCTTCCTGATTGATACGGCAGCTGCAAACTCCTGATGGGGTATCACTCCTCTGTCTTGTCTCACTGACCCGCTACGTCCTACATTTATAGACCATCGGTATGGTTCTTTACTCATTCCCATCTTCTCTAATTTTCCTTTGTGCCAAACCAGGTCTAGGCAAGCTCCCTCCTCTCTCCCATATGCACCCTTCCCGTTGACGTTGCCCGTCAGATGGTACCACTTACTTGAGAGTATTGTGCTTTCTCCTTGGGTTTGAGCTCTGTAGCTGTGGGCATCCCCTCTCAGCATCCTCCAGGGCCCATCTCGACTGTCATGCATCTGACGGCTCTTATTTCAGTACTAGTTTCAGTGAAGATAGAATTTGCATTTCTGTCTCTCATCCTGCTTATTGCTTTTAGATGATATTTTAGAAAAGAAGAACTGCCACCTTGACTTGGCCATATAAAACTTTTCTAGGGACTTCTTACTCTGCTGTTGGAAGCATCTAATCCTGGGCCCATCTCCAGCTCCATCCCACCTTCCAGGCCTCGTTCAGGAAATGTGCACGCCCAGCCCCTTGCCCCATGGGTTGCCGGTACTGCCTGCCACATGAGACTCTGAAGAATGCCTCTGGGTATTAATCCGTGATGATGGGTGAAACTTTGCCCTTTAAAAGAAAAGAAACCGTGTCAGTACTTTTAGTCACTCTTGAGAAAACTAATTAGATCCTGAACTATTCCTACGAGATCTGAAAGCTCTGTATTTTTATATTTAGCAATAGAAAAGCTTGCAACTCTCTCCTTGAAAAAAGGCCAATCCATGCTCAGTTCTGAGGCTCACACTCCAGGCGTTTCCTGCTCTCAAGGTATGACATCCAAGCTGCAAGACTCATAGTGGTTCTCCAGTAATTTTCTTACATGAATGCATATCCCTGGTTTCCTAAACGGGGACTAATGCAATCAAGACCATACTTTTATTACTTCTGTATGTAACCACAGTCTAAATAAAAACAACAAAAAAGAGAAATAAAAGAAGGGTTGCACAGTGATGCGATCATACACACACAACCGTGCGCGAGTCATTTTGCTGAAGTCTCATTCGTAAAGTGGGAATGACGACCTATCCTCGCAGCGTTGTTAAAAGGGGCAAAGAGGAAAATGCATGTCAAGTGCTGCATAAACTACAAGAGTCGCACCAGTGCTGGGTGCAGCTGCATTTTTCGCTGCTGGGGTGGCGGCTGCCTGAGCCCTCAGACACTGGCCGGCAGAGAAAGGTGACCTCTGACCGCAGCCCCGGAGTGTCGGGGGCTGGCCAGGGGACACAGTCTCACAGCTCACAGCTGTGGGACGGCCCCTGCCGATCCTCTCACCCACAGTCTCCTCTGGGGTCTCAGTATCAAGAATCGGCCCCTTCTCATTAGTATTTCATTAAAAAGATAACATTCCACTCTCTCATAAGATTAATATGTATTTACTAAGTGCTACTTGCCAGACACTTTATGTACATTACCTACTTTACTCCTCAAAAACCCAGGCTGAGGTAATATTATTGGCATCTTTATCCTCTTTTTATAGAAGAAGAAAGCAAGACACAGAGAAATTAAGAACTTGCCTCACAGCACACTTTATTGGTGACAGCGTCGGGGCTGGAATCCAGGCAGCCTGACCCCAGAGCCCGTGCTCTCTGCATCTTACCCCTCATGCACGCTCAGGAAGCATCCTAGAGAAAAGCAGAGGCACAGCAACGAAGACCCAAGGCAGCCAAAATAAAATTTAAAAATAAACAAAAAACCAGAGGAGGCTGTGGGTGAGAGGATCGGCAGGGGCCGTCCCACAGCTGTGAGCTGTGAGACTGTGTCGCCTGGCCAGCTGTGAGACTGTGTCGCCTGGCCAGCCCCCGACACTCCGGGGTCACGACACTCAGAGGTCACCTTTCTCTGCCGGCCAGTGTCTGAGGGCTCAGGCAGCCGCCACCCCAGCAGCGAAAAATGCAGCTGCACCCAGCACTGGTGCGACTCTTGTAGTTTATGCAGCACTTGACATGCATTTTCCTCTTTGCCCCTTTTAACAACGCTGCGAGGATAGGTTGTCATTCCCACTTTACGAATGAGACTTCAGCTAAATGACTCACCCACGGTTGTGCTCCTGGGGATATGCGGAATCCTTCCTCAGACCGGCGTCTTGTGCATGGAGGCATTTAGACATTGGCCACAAAAGCCTCTGAAACAGACTCTCCACCGAGCTCCTGAAACTCTGGGGCCTGTAAGAATGACCAAGGGAACTTTTAACATGTGGATTCCTAGGCCCACGGCTGGAGGGTCTGAGGTCGGGAAGGCGCCTGGGAGTCTGCCAACTTCGTGGGCCCAGAGGTCCGTCAGCATCTTCCAGGCCCCGTCTGCTCTGCACTCCATTTGGCTGGCCTTCCTTCAAGATTATAGTTTGGATGTACGTTCATCTCTTAGTTTCACTGGACACAGAGCCAGATGGTTCTCTGCTAGCCCAGGAAACTACACTGGTGAGGGAGAGGGGTGAGTAGGACAGACAGAGCCATTGCCCTCCGGGGTTCGGAGACGGTGCCCTGCTGCAGTGCCACCAGGCTGGCACATTCGTCTGCAGCATCAGTTGCCCCAGTCCTGCCCCTTCTGTGATTTTGCTTGTGGGTAGCTGTGTACGTAGCCCTGTGTTTATCATCAGCACAATCTGGGGAGACATCTGATTCTGTGCTTATGAAGGTCCCATGTTTGACTGACCCAGATTTAAATCACATAAAAGTCACGTGGAGTTAACAGGGACCCATACGTGTTCACATGTGGCACTTCCCCTTTATGTCATTTCCCCGCACAGCATCGTCCTTTCCTCCCAGGCATGGTGGGAAATATCTCCCCACAGCATCTTGGATGACAAATGCTGTGACTGTATGTTTGATCAGTGACATTACTTATCAAGCTCTTTTGCTTATCTGTGTTACTGGATTCTCAGATCGACCTGGTGAGGTGGAGAGAAGAATTAGCTGTTTGTTTACAGAGAGGAGACAGAGGTTGAGGGAAGCTGGGCTTGACCGTTATTACCCAGCTCGTTGGTGGAGGAGCTGGAAGCAAAGCCCCTTCCTCTGGCCCCCGATGCAGGGCTGTTCCAGGGCATCCAGTGCAGAACAGATCAGGGCCCGTCGAGCAAAGCTGCGGAGGCTGGAACCTGCCGGCCCTGAGCCGGGCCCCACACCATCAGCGTGGGCGTGCAGTGCTCTCCGTGTAGTGGTACCTATGGACGACCGTGCTGCCTGGTCCCCAAAGCTGTGTTCTAAATACAGATGGTGGCAAGCTGAGCAAATCGCAGGGCGAGAGCCGCACGCCCATTAAGGATAGGTGACATGAGCACCTGTAAATCTGTCCATAGGCCTTACAGGGCAACACATGCATGCACCACAGGAGACCAAACCCAGCAGCTGAACGCCTTTGAAATCCAACAAGAAAACTCATCTCAAGCAAGGACTAGAGCTTCTATCAGAGAGAGATTAAACGTCAGGGTCTATTTCTACCATTTTCTTTCTTAGCAGTGTTGACCTTCCTTTCCTAAAATAAGAGTTAATAACTGCGTGTGTTTTTCAGAAGGCAAGCTAATTCCTTCTTCGTTCTGTTTGATCACCTTTATTGGAACACCTTTTTATTTGAACACATAAAATACCGGAGAGAGTCAAAGCAAGGCTGTGTGAACTGGTTAGTAACACACAGTTATTAACAGAGTCATTAGGGAATTTAAAGATACAGTTCCAGAGTGAACAGTGTCTAAAGCTGGCAGTAAGCCCTCTTCGAATGTTTACTTTACCACCCAAGCAGCTGGAGATGGAGAGTCTGATTTACCAGCTTTAGACGTGGCTTCACAGCAAATAAAGTAGTTTTCTGAAAATCAATAGAGTGACTACAGTTACCAAGTGCATTACTTGCAAGGTATTAAACACCCTAAATCAAACATGTCAGCTGGGAAATAACGACCATGTTATGTGAAAACGAGAAAGCACGTTATCAGCTGAGGAACTGGCCAGAATCTCATTCTAAGGTTTCTCAGGAAAATAAGTCGTTGCTGCTTGTTTTTTGTTGTGTTTTTTGCGTCACTTTTAAGGCCGTTTGTCACAGTCTGACAAAGCAAAAAATATACAGTTTTGTAATCACTGACAGACAGTTGGAAGGGAGAAGAAATGCAGTCGTGCTGAAAGGTTTGCCTGGAGTTGTCTCCACTCAGGTGGCAGAGGTAGGCCTGGCAGGGGAGGTCGTGCTCAGTGCAGCCCCCAGCTCGACCGAGCCCCGGCTGGGCCAGGACAGCTGAGGAGGAAGTGCCTGACGCGCTAATTTTTTTTTTTTTTGCGGTACGTGGGCCTCTCACTGCTGTGGCCTCTCCCGTTGTGGAGCACAGGCTCCGGACGTGCAGGCTCAGCGGCCGTGGCTCACGGGCCCAGCCGCTCCGCGGCACGCGGGATTCCCCCGGACCGGGGCACGAACCCGTGTCCCCTGCACCGGCAGGCGGACTCTCAACCACTGCGCCACCAGGGAAGTCCCCCGACGTGCTAATTAATTTGCATCCTGGAAGGTCAGGGTTGGAGAATCTGCAGGAAAACTCCACTGTGAGCACCCCTGTGATGCTCACGGCCTTTCTACCACCCCCAGCGATGGCCACACGCTCTGGCCCACGAAGCCCTCTCGTCCTGCCATTTCTGGCTGGTAGGAATTTCTGAAACGTGGTTCAGCCCCCTTGGGACCGCATGGCATCATCTCAAGAATTTGCAGGTCGCCTTCTCCAAGGTAAGCAACCTTAGTTTCTCCAGCTGTTCCTCAGCTCTCATGGTTTCCAACCCTTCACTTTTCTGTTTGGGCTTCACCAGATGGGCTCCAGTATCCACTTTCTCCTTGAAGGGTGGCGCCCACATGTGGAATGTCATGGTCAGCCTGACTCACGCAGAGGAAGGTGAGCCTAGTACTTTCCTCATTCCTGGTGTTTCATTTCGTGCAGCTAATGAACAACTTTGGGTTCTAAAGCCTATCTTGTAATAAGCTATAATGGAAAGGAATCTAAAAAAGAATATATATATCACTTTGCTGTATACCTGAAACCAACCAATCACTGTAAATCAAATATATTTCGGCCCTACTGTATAGCATAGGGATTCAATATCCTGGGATAAACCATAATGGAAAGACTAAAAAAAAGAATATATATATGTATAACTGAGTTGCTTTGCTCTACAGCAGAAATTAACACAACACTGTAAATCAATTATACTTCAATAAAAAATAAATTAAAAAAAAAATAGGGCTTCCCTGGTGGCACAGTGGTTGGGAGTCCGCCTGCCGATGCAGGGGACATGGGTTCGTGCCCCGGTCCGGGGGAATCCCGCGTGCCGCGGAGCGGCTGGGCCCATGAGCCATGGCCGCTGAGCCTGTGCTCTGCAACGGGAGAGGCCACAGCAGTGAGAGGCCCGCGGGCCGGAAAAAAAAAAAAAAAAAAAAAAAAAAAAAAGAATTACAGTGGACCTCTCACCAAAAACCAGGCAAGCAAGAAAAGCTTGGAGTGAAATCTTTAAATGTTGAAAGAAAACAATAACAAAAATCGTGGCCAACCTAGATTTACGTATTCAGCAAAATTACCCTTTAAAAGTGAACAAAAACTAAATATTTTTTCAAACAAAACAAAACAAAAAGTATATTTCAATAAAAATTTAAAAATAAAGCCTGTAGGTGATTCATATGCATGAGATAACGCAGATTGACTCATTCAGTATTAACTGAGCCCTCACTATGTGTCAGGTGCCGGGTGCATCTGCCCACCAGGACTCTCTAAGAGGGCGGACGATCTAAATGTAATGCATTAGAAACTGGCGTGAGGAAGGCTGGGGTCAGACGGAGGAGGGCACCTCCACCTGCCAAGCGATATTGGTTATCGGAGCGGTGGGGCTGGAGGAGGACTGGGGCCCCGGGCGGCTTCTGGGAAGACGCGGAGCCGGGCTGGTTCGTGATGGACGGTGGGAGGTTAGGGAGACTAGCAAAAGCAGGAGGCAAAAGTGAACACCTGGGACCCACACACCTGAGCGCTGGTGGTCGGCAGTGCTGGGAGATGGAAGAAGAGGCTTGAGAGGAACCTGATGTCGTCGTTGCCAGAGGATTTGGATTTTATTCTGAGCACAGAGGGAAAGCACTGGACGCTCTGCTGAGCACGTGTGGGAAGCCTCCAGGGAAGCAGGTGTGGAGATCCGCCAGAGCCCTGCGCTGGCACAGCGGGGACCACAGGACACAGAAGGCGGACACCGGGCCTGAGTGACACGGCGCCCAAGGAGCTTCTATACAGCTTTATACGGTAATACAGGTTGCTTTGGGCGCTGAGCTCTCCCGGCAAAGGAAAGGTTAATCCAGCTCAGTGTCATCCGGCTCCTAGCGCAGACCTCCCGGAGAATGATGAGTTAGAATCCTCAGTGATCTTAGTAATGGGCTCATTTTAGTTTGCAAATATCAAAGTTTAGTAATCTTCGATAACTAATTTAGCAGTTACTGTGTAAGTAACTCTCTTTTTCAGAGACTCTAAAAAGGAGGGTCTCTGGAGCTACTCATCATTTTATTTGTCTCTAAGCATCAAAGCCAGGACATGCAGTTTGGGAACACTTTGAAGACTCTCAGGGGGTCTTTTGTAATAGACAACAATCCTCCAGGTGGACACTCCCGAATTAATTTGCAGTCGTTCGCCTTGTCACGTAACCCATTACGAGCCATAAAATTGCGTTGCCGCCTCTTCCCCCGTTCTCCGTCTTGTCCACAAATACCTCACGAGAGACTTTATTATAATTTCTTCTGGCACCATCAGCTTCAGCTGGTGTATTAGCTACACCTAATATTTATTAAGCACTTTACATGGACGATTGTCCTTTAATGCTCGGAGCATCCCTGTTGGGGACGTGATTTTAGCGCGAAGCTTGGGGGAGGTAAGTAACGGCACAAGGGTCTGCGAGCTAATGGAAGGGCAGGATACACGGGGGACCTCGGAAAACTGGTCCCTGCTCGCTCTGCGGAAGAGTTTCACGCTTCCTGGAGGGAGCAGAAATGAGAGTGTGCGAGTCTCCCTGACCTTGGCAGAGCAAAAGGGCTCTGTTCTTCCCTCACGCCCAAAGGTATCCCCCTGTAGCCCAGATGGGGCGCTGGTTGCTGTCCGCATCCTGGGTCGCCCCGCGGGGCTCAGCATCTTCCGACCTGGCTGGCTGGCCCCCTCCCTGCAGCTGCTGGTCCCTGGAGCCCCAGTGCCCCTTGGGGGGACGGACACCTCCATCCAGGAAAACCCCTCCTGCCTCACCCTCGCTGAGACATAGGGTGGCCTCGCGCTGCCCTCTGGGGTCGGGCTGGGACCCGGGGAAGCTGCTCCTTTGCTCTTTCTCTGGGCTGAGACTTCTCTCCTCTCACCTGCCTTCTCATCCCTCTGATTCCACCAGGGCCCCCTCCCTGTTCCCATCTCTCTCAGTCTGTTTCTTCTTTGTCTCTCTGCCCATTACCCGCGCCCGCCACATCTAGATTCATACCCGCCCCCCTCCTCTGCCGTCTGGGAACTTTTGTTACACAGATGCAAGATTTACCCTCTCTGGGACTTCCCTGGCTGTCCAGTGGTTAAGACTTCGTCTTCCAATGCAGGGGATGCGGGTTCGATCCCTGGTCGGGGAACTAAGATCCCACATGCCTCGAGACCAAAAACATAAAAACTGAAGCAATATTGTAACAAATTCAATAAAGACTTTAAAAATGGTCCACATCAAAAAAAAAAAAAAAAAAAGATTTGCCCTACATCTTCTTTCCTCCTCTGCCCAGTCAGCACAGGAAATATGGTCGGCCTGTCAATACTTGTTCTTACTAAGAATCTATACTGGTTCCCAGTGATCCAGGCGTCCCTCCCTAAGCCTTCCCAAACCATCCTTTGGAGAAGTAATCTTGGAATCTAGCTGCAGTTTATAGTACAAATGTCTACAGTTTATAAAATTTCTAGTTTTGACAAAAATGAGAACAATTTTTGCCCATCTTCAGGCATGGAGCCCAGGCAGTGGGTCAGGGACCTTATCTGCTGGTCTTCCCACCTCTGGGACATAATTCATCAAGACCCAAGACTGAAGCCACGGAGAGCGCTAGAGGCTGCCTTCCTCAAGCCCCCAACCCCTCTTAACAATGTTCTGTTTCGTTGGGAGAAGATCACTTCCATCGACAGAGAAACCGACAGTAGAGTGTCGGTGTCCAGCGGCAGCACACCACGCACCCCCAATCGATAGTCTGCATTTACCCCCTGGAGCCTGGCTTAGTTAACCCTTTTAGTTTACAGCTGAGGCAACCGGTAAGCACCAGAACTGGAATCCACGTTTCTTGCCTCCTAGTCATCCAACTTTCCATTTTTGAATTAAGTTTTGCTAACATGTTCTCAAATTGAATATATGTTGATCAAACATATTATATGCATTTGGAACTTTAGGTCTTCAAAGAGTTTTCCAATTCTTTTCTTATTTAAAGGAATCTATTTAGGGACACCTTCCCAATTTATCTCATACTAGGTAGCAAAACAAATGCAATATTCAAAGCTTATGGAGAATAGTAAAGATGATACACTGGCATATAGTTTGACATCACTGGGGTCTTAGCTGTATTGCGGACGATGGTGCTGGTCTTTGAGTTTACAAAGAACACTGTAGGATAGCCCCTTAAAACCCATTCTTTGAAATTCAGCTTGAAATACCAAAACATAATTAAATATAGATATAATCATGTGTTATCTTATTCTGAAATCATGCACCTTCAGCAAGATGGTCATCCACAAAATCCTTCCATCACCAAACGGGAGTGAGGACTTTCTCGGTGGGTGTGTCCCAGGATTCATATGAAATGTGGACCAGTGACGAGTGATGGGGGTGCTCATGGAGACCTCAACACAGGTGTTTCTCTAGTGCCTTTTGCAGGAGGAACATCCTTTATCTGAGGCTATTCCTTTAGAGGGCCTGGGGGTAGGTACAGGAAGGTAAAATCCTACTGGATGACGGACACAGTAAGACCGCGACTGCAGAGCCAGAAGAGAAGGGTTCTCCTCACCACACATGCGCTCAAATCCATCCTAATTTGTGGGTGAAAAGTTACATTATGGTGGAATTTCATCCTTTCATATTTATTGGCTCTTCAAATAAAGGAAGAGAGCAGTGGATTAGAATAAGAAATAAGATGTGATCGCCATGGCAGGTAGAATTCCTGCGAGGGGTGTGCTCTGTTGCTGGGACAGGAGAAACACAAGGCAAGGAGCTGAGGGCAGCTTCCAGGAGCCGAGGATGTCGCTCGGTTGACAGCCAACAGGACAAGGGGGACCTCAGTCCTACAACCACTAGGACATGAGGGAGCTTGGCAGAAATTATTCTAGTCGAGGCTCTAGATGACATCTCTAGCTGACATCTTGGTTTCAGCCTGGGGAGACCCTGAGCAGGGGACCCAGCTAAGCTGTGCCAGACTCCTGACCCCTGGACATGATGAGATAATGCACCTGTGTTTAAATTTGTGGCAGTTAGTTTGTTACACAGCAATAGAAAATGAATCCAACTGTGCTCAGGTTTTCTCTGAAATTAACTGGGTTTTCCTTAGGTCCATTTAACAGTACTCTGAACCCACTAGATGGAAGAGTCAGCCTTACGGCAGGGCTCAGTGACGGTGGAAAGCCAACCTGGAGGTGAAAGTTGGTGTGACAAACCTAGAAAATCTTTAGCTATCACTATGGGATAGGCATAGTGGTCATGTGCATGGACATTGGAATCTGGACTCTCCCACCTTGCTATTTATTTATGGGGCATTGGTTAAGTTACTAAAGCCCTTGTCTAAATTGGGATACAAATATTTACCTTGTATATATACTTGTGCAGTTTTAGTGAAATACAGCATTTAGCACAGGGCCGGCACATAGTAAGTATTTAATACTGATCCCTATTATTATTGTTCTAATTAAACAGGAAAAGCTGTGGGGATTGTTAAAAGACCACGATAGCAAGAAGGAGGAAAAAAAAGCAAAGCGCACTCATGGGAAAAATGCATCTATGTGCCAGGTTTTGCTGTGGGTCACCAGCTATCACAGGTACACAGCAGCCAGATTTTGTTCATGGGAAAACCTTCAAAGAGCCTGGAGACAGAGCGAGTAGCACTTTTTTTTTGCAGTGAAATAGATTGCATCCCCAGGTTATGGGTCAGTCACCCAAGGCTTATTCAGATTCTGTTCCTGTTTTGAATTTAATGTTCCGTCTATCTCACTGAACCCGAGGCCACTCAAAAGTGAAGCTGAAACTACAGATGATGAAGTAGTGGAACGCACAGGAGAAAAGGGAAGGGAGTCCCAAGACATGGCTTTCCGACCTGACTCCATTGGCGGAAGGCTCCGGGGGCATCACCTCTAACAGGGAGATCGTGTCTCTCTATTCATACGGCACTTCAGAAACACAGGAGGAGAAGGGGAAAAAAAGACTTGGTATCTAGAGATTTTTTTCCCCCCAAATGTAATGGGCCCAATGCACGCCACCTTTCCAAACACTGGAACAGGGAATAACACGCGGAGGTTAAACCCATTAATGTTTTATGTCCATGTATTTCTGATAGAATTTTGTTATAAAATGGAAGATGTTTGAATGTTTATGAATTTAGTGTTAGATGCATAAACATATATGAATGGGTACAAATAGAACGTATTCAGTGTTTTTTAAAATTGAAGTATAGGTGATTTACAGTGTTGTGTTAGTTTCAGGTGTACAACAAAGTGAATCAGTTATGCATGTATATATATTTTTTCATATTCTTTTCCATTATAATTTATTACAAGATATTATAGAGTTCCCTGTGCTATATGGTAGGTACTTGTTGTTCATCTGTTTTATATATAGTAGTGTGTACATGTTAATCTCAAACTCCTAATTTATCTCCTCCCTGGCGCTGCCCCCGTTACCCCCTCTGCTCACCATCAATTTGTTCTCTACGTCTGTGAGTCTATTTCTGTTTTGTAAATAAGTTCATTTGTATCATATTTTAGATTCCACATGTAAGCAATGTCATATGATATTTGTCTTTCTCTGTCTGACTTACTTCACTTAGTATGATCATTTCCAGGTCCATCCATGTTGCTGCAAATGGTACAGTTTTTTTTTTTTTAATTTCAGAAAAGTCTCTAAGGTGTTGTCAATTTATTCTTATTTTGTTTCAAGAGTATCTACACTGTGGGTGGTATCTATATGGATGTTAAATGTTAGTTTTCTCTAACATCACCAAACACAGGAAAAAATATAACTTTAACATTTTCATCTTACACAAAATATTTATTACTTAGTGTCTCTCTTTAAATACAAAAATCATTAAGAATTGAGCAACCCTCAAGGACTAGTTCTTATCTTGTTTTTTTTCATATCTTTTCCACAGCCCTCTCTAGAGCCACAGAGTACTGGCCAATGTCTGTGGAAGGAATGAAATATTTCAGACTCTGTTCTCCAAGAAGGAGGCTGCATTGAGATGCAAAGCCCGGCGGCCACCTTCACGGGGTCTTGGCAAAATCATGGCCCCTGTCCTGTGGTTTCCTGTGTGAAAAACAAGATGGCAGCCCTGTTCCCTTCTAACTCCGCCATATGGGATTTTAATGAAGCAAGGAAAATTCCCTGAAGTAGGACAATCGAGGTTTTTTTTATGAATATGCAAGAGAATACACACCATACAACTAGTAGGGCTTGTGGAGTGTGTGTGTATAGGAGGGCGACGTTCAGGCTGCCTCTTGCATTTTTGACTAAATCTGCTTCGGAGATGCCGAAGAGCTATCAAAAGTGATCTGTTGAAGAAAGCCTCTTTTCCTCTCCTTGAAAAAGTGACCTGTGGTCTACTGGCAATGATTTCAGAGGACATTAATTGTAGGTCACGTGCGTTAGTGGGAGAATGTTTGCGCGTGTATGCTCACCTGCCATCACATCCCTATTTGTGTTGTTATAATTATGATCAAGGGAATCATTGCCATCAACTCCTGTAGCAACAGTTCACTCACGGAGCCTTCCTTTTTTTTTTTTTTTTTTTTTTGTGTTTTATGTCTGAAAAAGGAGGGGATACGGGAGAAAGGAAATGACTCTTCTTTCCAGCTGCTTTGTCCTCAGATATCAAGCATAACAGGTTTCAAGAGCAAAGGAGGAATGTGAAGGGTGGGAGTAAAAGGAATCACCCTTTGAAAACTAATGTCAAATGATAAAAATAAGTTCCTAAAAGACAGAGCACCTTTTGATGCAGAGCGAGCTTTGATTCCAACAGTGCTGGCTCTTGTTGGAACCAGCACAGAGAAATGAAAGCCTTGGCTATTTCAACCCTTAGACACCTACCCCAGAAAATGCTGCTGGAACCAGTTACCAGGCATGTTACAGGTTTCTGCCATCGGCTCTGCCAAAGATGCCATCTGCTCAGAGACACCCAGCACTGACCTGTTGGCTTCCTGACCTGCACAGTCCCGGGTTAGGATGCAGCCCCTCATACAGCCAGATTGCCCCCACCCCATGCCCCGAGCTAATTTCACACTGAGATGGCTTAGACAGCTAATGGGTGAGCTGGACTGCAGCACATCCAGAAAATGAGGTCACGTGAGCCGCCAGCCCTCCAGTCTCTCTTGGGTAATGAGCCACCGAGAAATGCATTGAATGGGTCCACATTTAAGAAGACATCGACAAATATATAATTTTTTACAACTGTGGCTTGTACCTGACCATGGAAAAAAGCTTTCCAAATGAAAAATTATAAACCCTGATGTTGTGAAACAGGGCTGTCATCCTCAAGTTATTTGGAATCAGGTCACTGGAAAGACAGACCAAGTTACTTCTCAGAAAAATGGCTTGAATGTGAAAGGGGGTCAGAATCCTGGATGTTCCAATACCAGATCTTTGCCCACTGGACACACTGATTCTTTCAGAGTTTTTTGTTTGCTGAGGAAGATGTGAATGACCTCTTTGAGAAACTGCAGCAGGGAAAGGGGGTGAAAAGCATTTGGGGATGGGGAGAGGAGATGTGGGTGGGCCTTCTGGTCAACTCATTACCAGCCCTGTCTCTTGGAGCTAGTTTCTTAACCTCTGTGCATCTCAGCATTCTTATCTGTAAAACAAAGGTGAGAGTACCCTTCTGATCTACCTCATAGAAAATTTGAAAATTGAAAAGATAATACATATAAAAGTCTTTGATACATATAAAACCCTTCCCTACAACACTGCAGGGTAACAAGCACTGAATGCTCTTAAGCCTGCAAAGTCATTTTTGTATGATCGTATTTTTGTATTGCTTAGCGAAAGATTCTTAAGAGAGCATATCCAGACTCTGAAATCAGCACTCAGAGAGATTGTGTTGACCTCAATAAAAGCTCAGATTGAACCAAACCATTTTCTTGCCTTATTCCAAACTTCCAGGTGGCTGAGGCTCATGTGTCTTGAGTTCCCATATGGGGCATTCAATATATTTCGTGCTACTCAGGGGGCATTAAAGCTTCTCCTTCTTGTGTCCAGATTCTGGACATTGACTTCAGAGATTTAGCTGGCAAATGTTCTCTTCAACCCTGGCTGATAATAGAAAAGTGCTCCCGCTTTTTAGGATTTCTTAAGATTGTAACAATTGTTATCTACAATCTCTGGTCTCACAAAGCATATTTTCATTTTCAAAATTACCCAGCAGATTTCCAAGGCCTAATTTGGAACGTTACACAAAAGACGTTTTTGGAAGGAGTAATATGAAATATGAAGTATTCTATCTTAACACACTTTTGAGCTTTGGAACCTTTGCAAAATGCTTAGATCCCTGCAAACTAAATTAAAGTTTCCTCTGCTCCTGATTTAGGGATTAAGTGTAGAAATTCTGACTTGGAACACTGGGTAGCATAAAAGTCTTAGCCATGTTTTGGGAACATTAAGACTTGGATGATAGAAAACAAAACTACAGCTGTCTCAGAGGAAACTTACCAACTTTTTAAGATAATTCTCTTGAAACCAGTATTTTAATTCTTCTTGCTAATAATTGAAAACAAGTCTTATTGTATAAAAACAGAAAATAAGCGTATGTAATACCTATGCCACAAGCTTGAAAATATATGCTGGGGAAAAAAAAAGGTTGTTTCTGTTTTATTACAGATTCTTAGGTTGGGTGTAATCAACATTCGTTTTACTGACCCTTTAGGAATTTAATTACTTGCTGTAGTCTCCAAAGAATAAGTAAGTGGCCCCCTGTATTATTAAAATAGCTAATCTACATCCCAGCTTTGTCGTCTTTTCTTTCCAATAGGCTTGATAACATTTCTCCCGAAAGGATCATTTGTGTACTCGTGGTATGTAAAATACGGGAATTGGCAGAGAGAGCTATAATTGAGGGAAAATGTTACTTTGGCCCTCTCCTTTGGAAGGGCCCCATTTGAGGGTAACTTGCATTATTCTCTAGAATTATTCCCCAATCACCCTCTGTGCCATCTGGAAAGTCAGAAGCCCTGCTTTCCAATATGTACACTGATGAATGTAGGTTCTTGGAAATTCTCACAGCCTCATATAATTAAAGGGAGTCCTTTTTTGGCTCCTTTGCTCAACTCGAAAGCAGAGCTCAGTTGTAACTTCCAGTACCCAAGTGGCTCCTTATGACACCCACATATACGTGCTACCTAGTCCCTAGGTAGCATCCCACCTGGGTGTAAAATGAGAAATCTGAGTTACCAGAGAATTCGGGTCTTTTTGGCCTCGTGCTAAGGAGGTAATAAATCTAGATTTAGAACCGCAGAGCTGGAGGGAAGCTTACAGATTATAGTCCAATTCCTCATTTTAAACAAAAAACATCTAAGGCCCTAAGAAATTAGGTGGCCTGCTCAAGGCCACAGAGAGAATGTCTAGTGTTGGTGGCTTTTTTTTTTCATGTAATAATTAACATTTTCTACCTGGAGACTTTACTGATGAGTTTCCATAAAGGAGGGAAAATATTCTATTTAAAACCCATCCAGCCAATCAACCAACCAACCAACCAACCAACCTGAAGCCCCTTGTTTCTGTGTGTGTGTAAATAGATGGGCTGACTGTATGGAGAGGGAGGGGCTATGTCTAGGAATTCTCGTGTGTATCATTAGCATCATACAGGATACTGAATTTCCTGCCAAGAATACTCATTACTCCTTGAGGATCAATGAACAGTATGTGGGTATAGACCGACAGCAAAATAACTGTTCA
Organism: Neophocaena asiaeorientalis asiaeorientalis; assembly: GCF_003031525.2. NCBI lineage: Eukaryota > Metazoa > Chordata > Mammalia > Artiodactyla > Phocoenidae > Neophocaena > Neophocaena asiaeorientalis. The sequence goes on along the minus strand of NW_020175674.1, from coordinate 4,241,062 downwards.
AATGATTTTGAGATCCTGTTTTGCAACTTCTGTTCATAGCTTTCATTCACGTGTGTGTGTCATCATTCCCAACATTTTGGATTTCTACAGCTCAACTGGGTCTCATGAGATAACATATTCACTAAAAATAGGAACATAGAATTAGTAACAGATTAGCACTTAAAGTAATGATAACAATGATTGAATAAAATCAGTAAAAACTATGTATCTGCACATTTTGAATGGCGAAGTAAGAGTGGGCATTCAAATCACATATGATGCCACGATCGTGATGTCACGAGTTTTCATTTTCGCACATTTTGGGTTGTACCCTGAAACAACATGAAACAAACGCAAATTTGTTTCTTCTTGATGTATTCTTTTCTTTCCCCACTCTTTGAACCTTTTGATGATCACAAAACAACTGATAGACTTTTCCTGGGGAACAACTTTTAAAGATGTGTTATTGTCCACAGAGGTACCACAGTGACACCAGCAAGCTACCCCTTTTCACCCCATCTCTCTCACACAAGGGGTGTGACATCCTGCACTTGATGCTTTCCATGTGCATCCGGTTCCTCTATGCTGCCACCAGCTTATTTGTTTTGGAGCCTTTATTTTTGTAACTCTAACAATAAGACTCATGATAAATTCTAATAATAAAATATTCAGTGCACAGACTGAAGAAGAAGTAACTGCTTAATTACTAGTCTTAAAATCATGTCCCTACTGTGAGTAAATGATGAATAAACAAAATGCATACGTACCTTGGCTTTCAAAAATCAGCTTTAATGAGTTGTTTTCTGGAAAAGCTAAAATACTCTGATCATCACCCAAGGGTATTGTCTTGTTCAGTTAAAGCGACCCACATATTTAGTGTCTCAAGTTAGAAAGTCTTGAAATAGAGATTTTTATAATGCACTACATACACAAGGGTCAAAAACCACCTTAGCAAAACCATTTTAGTGAAAACAACGACCATACATACTTTTGTACAATAAATACTATTGCCTGGGCAATAGTACATACATATACAAGGGTCAAAAACCACCTTAGCAAAACCATTTTAGTGAAAACAACGACCATAAATACTTTTGTACAATAAATACTATTGCCTGGGCGTTTTCATTATTGAAGTGTCATGACTGATATAAAATCATAAATAATTCATATACTATAGAAAGGAGGCCTTAGGGAGAGGGAAATTGCTTCTCTCTCCATGTGTGCGTGTGTGTGTGTGTGTGTGTGTGTGCATATGTATGTATGCGTATGTGTATAACTTATTTTCTTTCACAGAAGCCTATATGGATAAAACAACTTAATCTGCTATATTCTTGTTGCAAAGTGATTAATTTATGAAGAAATCAATAAATCCAAAATAATCTGTCTTGAAAAGCTGTCTGAACAGATGGAAGAATATGAGAGAACACCCTGCTGGTGGTGGAGGGGCTGAAGGGGAGGAGAAACAGCGGGGAAGAGAGACAGCCCCTTCCCTGGGAAGGAATTTGTATCTTGTTAATTCCAGTAGGAATTCTGTGATTCTTTCCTCACCACCCTCTGTTTCGCCCAAATAAACAACACTTTAACCCTTCTTTCCTCTCTTCTTGAATTGATATATTTCTATGATAAAGCTATTTTGTTTTACACCGAAGGTGTGGAAACACATCACAATATAATTTAAAGCTATGTAAGACATTGTTATTCCAGATGTAGAAAGAAGGCTTTGAATACTGATTCCCTCATTATCTTCACAGTTTCTTTGCCTTAGTTTAAAGGGGAAACGTTGTGTTATGCTGTAGAGATATCAGTGCAGGGGTTGAGCTGACGATGATGATGTGTAATGTATTAGAATACATTTCCAGTTTCCCGTGAAATTGCCTATGATGAGGTCGAAATTCTCAGGACACTTAGAACCATCCGACTCAGATTTAGTCGACCAGGTGAAAACAAAGATGGCTGCTGTGGGCGGGGGGAGGGTAAACCACACTTAGGCTTGAGAATTATGATGGAACATAAATTCACTTGTGAGGTTTGGATTTATCGAAGCTGTCTGAAAATATTGACCCCTGCTATTAGAAAGTATAATAGCCAGTCGACTTTCCCCAGCTTTGGATCTTAATCTTTCCTAGGACACTATATTGTGATAAGTGAGACTTGAAAGGACTGAGTTTCATCTGGCTTATTGTATATTTATTACATCTAAAAAATTGGTGAAAAGTACTTCCTCTCCTCAGTAGAAATACACTAAATATTTTATGTATTCTACATTTGAAATGGAAGGAGTTCCAAGAAAACAAATCCTGGATCATTTCCAAAAAGTGATAATAACAACATTATGTGATCATTATAGTCATTTGTAAATACAAGTATGATAAATGCAACAGCCACTTGAATGAACTTGGGATGGTTGCATTTTATTAATGAGGGAAGTTGTTCATTGCAGCACTTGCAGTAATGTAATCTCGGCTTGGTCTTGACCTGTTAATTGATCAAAAAATCTAAGCAGAGTAAATCTAAATAGTATCCTCCTACACGATAATTTAAAAACCACTCACTTGCTTTCCATGCTGTCTCTGCTTATTGACCTCAGTACATAACAGGATGTGGAATCACGTACACAGCTTTCCATTAGCATTGTGTAAAGTGCCAGGGTTCACCCCAGACATGAGTCTCTGAAGAGTATCTTGAAGCCACGGCTGCTGGAATGCACTTCCAAATGATATCCAGGCTGACTTGCAACTTCTGTTTGTAACTCTATGTACTGGTATGAATACATCATTATTCATTGTTACTATAGCAATTTTAATACAATAGTTTGGCTAGACCCTTGTTATCATTCCTATGTCATAATATAACTTATAGAACATTGTAACAGTAAAAATTACAGATTGTATTTCAGAATAATTAAAATTAGTGGAAAGTAGTAGACAGGATTTTGTAGGTTTTTCTTTTTCTTCTTTTGATCAGAGAGGTTTATTGCGGGGTGAAGCAAGGAGAATGGGTGGCTCACGCTCAACAAATACGAACTCAGGATTTTGTGCATTTTGGAAGGCCCAAGAAAAGATGGCCTTGCATCTATTCTCATGGGCAGTCAGCAAGCTGTATCAGTTCCCAGCCTGCAGCGCTGACAGCTCCAGGTGATGGCTGTGCTGAGTGCCAATGCCACAGGGCTCACCTTTCGGATGAAGGTGGGTGGAATGAGCATCTCCCATCTGAGCAGGTAGATCCTCCTTTTAGTTCCTCTGGGTCCAAAGTAGGAAGTTGTTTTAGGTCCACATCCAGGCTCCGTGTACTGAGACACGTGAGTGAAAAGACGGTGGATTCGTCCTTGTTTTGAATCACCTCTACTCTTGTCCTTGTTCTCTCCACTTCAACCATGAGCAGTGGCGGCTTCTCTAGAATGCAAGAAGCCATATTGCTTTAGGAAGGGTCAATGCTTTTGCTTTGAGTAGGAGATTCATGTTGCATCTTTTCAGGAAGTGAACAGATGCTTTCATCACTGAACACAAGGAGGGTGTATGGACACAATTAGAACTGTGTGTCCCTTCAGGGTTTCGATCCTTTCTCTCTGGTCATGTCAGCTCTTGCCTCTGGGCTGGCCTTGAATCCCATTGTGCATGGGAAGTGCTCCCTGCAGCTCCCAATGTGCACGGTCCCTTCTGAGCCTTCTGATAAATCCTCAAAGTAACCTTATGAGATACATGCCATTGTGACCCCTGTGATATGTACAGGGAACCTGAGACCCTAAGAAGCCATGAAACTTGCCCAAAGTCACACAGGGAGTGAGGATTCAAGCCAGGTTTCAGCTTCTGTTCTCTGCAAATTTATTTTATTGAAGTATAGTTGATTTATAATGTGTTAATTTCTACTGTACAGCAGAGTTATTCAGTTATACATATACATACATTCTTTTTCATATTCTTTTCCATTATGGTTTATTACAGGATGTTGAATATAGTTCCCTGTGCTCTACAGTAGGACCTTGTTGTTTATCCATTCTCTATATACCAGTTTGCATCTACTAATCCCAAACTCCTCGTGCATCCCTCCCCCTTGACAACCACACGTCTGTTCTCTATGTCTATGTTCAGACCCCTCTTCTGAACTCATGTTTCTAATAGGATGACTGGCCTTGACCCAAGGAGGGCAACTTTTGTGGTCGCCTGTCTGCCAGGCACTCACAGTGGGCCTGGAGGCAGGGGTCACCTTTGAAAGAATATTCCGAGGGAAAAGCTATGGTGTTTAAAATTTTTATTTTATTTTTTAAAATTCAAGTTAGCTCTTGTGGGTTAAAAAGTTAAAACGTATGAAGAAAATGTTCATTAAGCAGCTTGGAGATAAGCAATCTGCCAGCAGAAATGGAATCCTATTTTCTTTAACAAAAACCTTTGTGAGAGGTTTGGAATCGACTTGTTTTATTGCTGAAAAGCCAAGATTCCTCTCCAGATAATAATAATGACGATTATGAAAAGTGCATTGCATACGTCGGAAATTTAATGCTCTCGACAACTTTATGAGCTAGGCACCACAGAATGTTCATTCTGCAGACAGTATGAAGCTTAGAAACATTGAGTAACTTACCCAAGCACACACAGGGAGTAGAGAGGGACAAAGCTGATGGTCCAACTCAAATCTCACCTGATTCCAAAAACCAGGCTCTTCAGTACAGACCTAGCTGCCGCTTCAGTCATGAAGAGGCTACCCTAATTTTGGAAGGCCAAGTTGCCTTTAACCAGGGAATTTAGCTTCGAAGGGAAAGCATGGATGTTTCTGTATCTACCAGTGGCATCAAAATACCCTGAGACTTTTTCTTCACTGGTTTGCAAAAAGTAATAAGAAAGGTGTTATGGCAGCATCATATCCAGGTCGGAGTTACTGTGAGCTGTGGGGATAGCCACTGTTGAATTTATCTTCATGTCCCTGGTACCTAGTGCAGTGTCTGGCATGTCTAGTCAATGGTGTGTGCTGAATGACTGTCCAAATGAATGAGCTCTCCCCTCATTATCCTCCTGCTTATCTAATGATTTGGGTTTTCGTTTAACTTTTTGACTCATTAATACATTTACATGGTTCAAAATCCCAAAGACACAAGACAGCATACCATGAAATCTCCCTGCCTGCCCCTGCCGCTGTGTTCCAGCGACCCAGCTCCTCTCTCCACGGGCAATCACGTTATTGGTTTCTTGCATCTACTTCCATAAATTTAATGCATATTTAAGCAAAAATCAACATATATCCCTTTAACACAATCTGGTTCTTAAAAACAATATACTCATTATAAAGATGTAAGGCTTATTAAAAATTTGAACTATGCAGGAAAGTAGAAAGAGAAAAAAATTCCAATATCTCAATAATTCATTAGAAACTGGTTTCTTGCATCTACTTCCATAAATTTAATGCATATTTAAGCAAAAATCAACATATATCCCTTTAACACAATCTGGTTCTTAAAAACAATATACTCATTATAAAGATGTAAGGCTTATTAAAAATTTGAACTATGCAGGAAAGTTTAGAAAGAGAAAAAAATTCCAATGTCTCAATAATTCATTAGAAAGCTTGGAGGGTATTTTCTTCCACCTGATGGAATTATTAGGTCCCCTTTAATTACTGTTTCCCTGACTCTATGTCTAATCCAGGTATTCACAAAGCCTGGCCAGGTTTCAGTGGACTTGCTCTTCACTTTGGCCGCTGCAGTGGAGGACACTTTTCGTGGTGACTCAGGAGGTGGGGACTTCCAGTGTCTGGAGTCTCCTGCTTTCTGCCACAAACCGTGGCAGGAGGGGGACATGGAAGACACTGTTAAGTATTTTGCAACCCGCATCTTGAGGGGGGTCCTTTTTTTTTTACATCTTTATCGGAGTATAATTGCTTTACAATGTTGTGTTAGTTTCTGCTGTATAACAAAGTGAATCAGCTATACATATACATATATCCCCATATCCCCTCCTTCTTGCGTCTCCCTCCCACCCTCCCTATCCCACCCCTCTAGGTGGTCACAAAGCACCGAGCTGATCTCCCTGAGCTATGCAGCTGCTTCACACTAGCTATCTATTTTACATTTGGTAGTGTATATATGTCAATGCTACTCTCTCACTTCATCCCAGCCTCCCCTTCCCCACCATATCCTCAAGTCTGTTCTCTTCATCTGTGTCCTTATTCCTGCCCTGCCACTAGGTTCATCAGTACCATTTTGCTAGACTCCATATATATGCATTAGCATATGGTATTTGTTTTTCTCTTTCTGACGTACTTCACTCTGTATGATAGACTCTAGGTCCATCCACCTCACTTCAAATAACTCAATTTCATTCCTTTTTATGGCTGAGTAATATTCCATTGCATATATGTGTCACATCTCCTTTATCCATTCATCTATTGATGGGCATATAGGTTGGTTCCATGTCCTGGCTATTGTAAACAGTGCTTCAAAAAACATGGTGGTACATGTATCTTTTTTTTTTTTTTATGGTACATGGGCCTCTCACTGTTGTGGCCTCTCCCGTTGCAGAGCACAGGCTCTGGATGCACAGGCTCAGCGCCCATGGCTCACTGATAAGGTGACCATATGTGCACGGGTTTATCTCTGGGCTTTCTGTCCTGTTCCATTGATCTATATTTCTGTTTTTGTGCTTGTACCATACTGTCTTGATTACTGTAGGTTTGTAGTATAATCTGAAGTCAGGGAACCTGATTCCTCCGGCTCCATTTTTCTTTCTCAAGATTGCTTTGGCTATTTGGGGTCTTTTGTGTTTCCATACAAAATAGTGAAATTTTTCGTTCTAGTTCTGTAAAAAATGTCATTGGTAATTTGAAGGGATTGCATTGAATGTGTACATTGTTTTGTGTAGTATAGTCATTTTCACAATGTTGATTCTTCGAATCCAAGAACATGGTATATCTCTCCATCTGTTTCTGTCATCTTTGATTTCTTTCATCAGTGTCTTATAGTTTTATGCATACAGGTCCTTTGTCTCCTTAGGTAGGTTTATTTCTAGGTATTTTATTCTTTTTGTTGCAGTGGTAAATGGGAGTGTTTCCTTAATTTCTCTTTCAGATATTTCATCATTAATGTATAGGAATGCAAGAGATTTCTGTGCATTAATTTTGTATCCTGCTACTTTACCAAATTCATTGATTAGCTCTAGTAGTTTTCTGGTAGCATCTTTAGGATTCGCTATGTATAGTATCAGGTCGTCTGCAAATAGTGACAGTTTTTCTTCTTCTTTTCCTATTTGGATTCCTTTTATTTCGTTTTCTTCTCTGATTGCTGTGGCTAAAACTTCCAAAGCTATGTTGAATAATAGTGGTGAGAGTGGACATCCTTGTCTTGTTCCCGATCTTAGAGGCAATGCTTTCAGTTTTTCACCATTGAGAATGATGTTTGCTGTGGGTTTGTCATATATAGCCTTTATTATGTTGAGGTAAGTTCCCTCTATGCAAGGGGGTCCTTTTGAAGCATCTGTTCCCGTTGGCAGAGATCAAGTGTGGAAGGATGGAGATTTGAACAGTTGTATGCAGTCTGAGGATGCTGTGAAGTTAGCCTGTCAGCTCCAAGGAAAGAGCACAGCGCTTACCCCGGGGATGTATGCTGACGTGGCGTGGGCATGGATCCGTGGTGACCTGTACACAATAGTGGAAACAGACAGTACTGACCCAAACGGAATCCGTAGCATGTGTTTGCAAGCTCAGTGGTACCGCAAGGTCAGGGCTTACTAGTGCTCTGATGGAAGGACTGGTAAGTTACACCCTGACGCCTGGGTAAATATGTTGGCACAGTGAATGCAGTTACTGTGTGTGTGTATTTACACCTACACATACAGACTTTCAGGACATTTAACATTTTCCATGACAAATAGAGTTCAACCAGTTCTCAATTGTTACCTCTTTTGTTTATTGTTTTTAAAATTGGGATGAAAAACCCATTCATGTGTGGTTCAGAAAGGTGTCTGGATCGTGGGAATTAAACACAATCGTGGTTGACAGAAGCCCAGCGTGGATGGGCCAGGGAAGCAGCAGCCCTTACAAAGTGGTGTCTGAGGACAGTGCAGTCCGGTCTGGGAAAGCCACAAGCCACAGAGACCTTCTCCAAGGTTAGGTCTGGTGATTCTTCTCTCCTAACTTTCAGCTTCAGTGGACTGAGATTAATATGTTCAGTGGAAAAGGGGAAGACATTCGCCTTACTGCAGGTCAGAGTGGAGGAAATGCCCATGCCATGCATCCCCAGCAGGAAAGTTACAAGCTGTTGCTCACACTCTCCTCACCACTGCCCCCGCTCCCGGCCATGTGCTGTGCTGGCTGATTTTTCCTCTGTCTGCCACAGTAACCCCCCAGCCTGGGGCCCCAGAGCCTCACAAAGTGTCTGGCATATGGGGAGTTCTCACTAAGTATTTCTGGAATGAATACTGAATACATTCGCATTAAAAAAGAAATAGGGCGGTGAGGATGAAGTACCAGCCTTGCTCCAGGGACCTCACATAAATGATGGTCTTTCTTATCCCTCCCCACCAGGCTTTGTTACCTGTCCTCTGGTCCTTTGAAAGGACATCCTTCCGGGGCTTCTGGTTTACTCCCTTGAATTACTTCAAACTGCTCTAATTACCTCTGGAAGACTAGTATTTCTAAGGAACAGATTTAATCACGTTATTCCCCTGCATAAAAAGGTACCCTTCCACTTGGTAGTATTCCAGACCTCTGCAATGTGTCAGTATCCCCCCCACCCCACTGTTTCTGTGTGCCCACCCTGTGCCAAACTCACATCCTGTAGTCCGGTTAGGCCGGACCACCTCCTTATTTCCCAAGCAAATCTTACACTTTCCCATGTGCTACCTGCTGCTGTCTGCATGTGCCTAGTGAAACCCTGGAGTGTCTGCCACGTGAAGTCCATCAACCCGTCTGTGCTGCTTCATCATGACCACCCCTCCCCCCATACGTGATCTTCCTCGGCCTCACCTTCCTCTTTCAGACGTATCTCATTCTCTCCACCCTTGAACTGGACTCTTTGCTCACTTTTCCATCCCCTATAAACTGTTTCCCAACCTCTCTGGAGAGCAGAATACCGCGGCCCCTTGTTACCTGGAAATTCTGGTTCAGTAAATTTGGATTGGGCCTCTAGAAATTTTCAAAAAAATAAGTGCCCTGGGTGATTCTTACCACCAGGTGACTTTGGCAAGCTTCTCTAGAGCCTGCTAAACAGGACATCTTACACATATGAGCGCTCAGTAAAGAGGTGTGAAGTAAATTCAGTTCCCCAGGCAAGAATCCACAGCTGCACAGGGAGGCAGGTCGTGCCATATGGAAAAGAAAACGTCGTCAGGTTTATACTTGACTTGGAAGGCCCAACAGTATTGCAGGAGCAGACCCTCAAGGAAGACAATATTCTGAATGTGGGAACAATAATTCAATTTTGGGCAAACGTATCCTTTTGAATGTGCGGCATATGGGCACAGTCATAGAAAACTGAGCAGGTACAAAGCATCTTATTTACAATTTTAACCATTCAGAAATGTTCAGATACAGTTGTTTACTTCCCCGTGAGGAAGACGAACAGCGGCAACGGAAATAATTAAACTGTCCATTTTCTAAAGGAAACTTCTGAGCTCTCGTTCATAAGCCCGTGTATATCCTACCACCCCTCTTCCTTAAATGTGTAGCTTAAGAAGCAGAAGCAAGTTACCACCCAGAATATTACCTCATGATCTGTGGGAAAGAATCGAAGACAAGTTTAGAAAGAAGACCCGCTGAACACATTGTCACTTACCTTTGCTCTCTAGGACTTTACTCATCCTTCTTTTGTACACCCACTTGTCCTTTTTATTTTCCTTTAGGTATCTTTACTTTAGAGCTGGAGTCTGCACACTGCCTTCTGTCCCTGTGTGCGCTCACTACTACTTGCCCCTATCCACTGCTCAACTTCCTTCCTGTAGTTAAATTCAAATTATTGTAGGATTGGGCTTCCCTGGTGGTGCAGTGGTTGAGGGTCCGCCTGCCGATGCAGGGGACGCGGGTTCGTGCCCCGGTCCTAAAAAAAAAAAAAAAAAAAAAAAAAAAAAAAAAAATTTGTAGGAGGGACTCTGATAAGTCCAGCTAATCCCTATTTTCTTTCTTTCTTCCTTTTCTTCCTCCCTCCCTCCCGCTTTCTTTCTTTCTTCCTTCCTTCCTTCCTTC
>NW_020175674.1:4198525-4230901 GCF_003031525.2 Neophocaena asiaeorientalis asiaeorientalis | reverse complement strand
TCTCTCTCTCTCTCTCTCTCTCTCTCTCTCTTTCTTTCTTTCTTTCTTTCTTTCTTGTTAATTTAGGAAGAATTTTCATACCAGCCTCCTTTCTAGGTGGCTGGGTCACTTATACACTAATTGCCCTTTACCTAGTATCTTTGGGGTCTGAACGTCTTGCCCAGGTCGCTGGGCCACATGGTTTAGAACACAGTCCTACTTCTGTGTGAAGTGACAGGGCCATTGTCTCCAGCAAGAGCTAGTGGGTGGAAACAATTAGACAGTCAGGGAGGTGGGGGGCATCCTCAGGCTTGGCTACTGTGGGATGTCTCTGTCTGCTCGAGTCATAAGTGATAATTTTTCACATGCAAGTCTTTAAAGTACTTAAAATCATTACCTAAAAGTAATGTTGAGTAGATAATATTTGCAGGCCCACTGGAACATAGAGACAGCAGTGCATGAAGTGTTCTGGGTTTTAGTGCTGCCTTTCTTCCTTATCCCTCCCTGACCTTTGTCCACAACTGGCAGGACCCTCTCACATTACTATTTGCAAGTTCAAGGCAGAAGAGTGAGTGGTGTGTCAAGAAGTGCCCCTGAGGTTAGCCCTTCAAAGACAGAGGAGCCAGGCTGGTTATGAGCGACGAGGGAGGGACACAGGCCTGATGTTAGTCGACCAAGGTAGCCATGCTGGCTGGGGCAGGCTTTCCTGGAAAGCTGGGCACCTGGCCCAAACCCAATTCTGCACACCTGGTGGGACCCTCCCAGAGCCTCCTGCGGGTCTTGGCTTTGTTCTCTGTTGTTCTCTCTGTGCTTTCTCACCCTTGCTGATGCTGCCTCAGTCTTGGCCACATTCATTTGGGTGCAAAGCCCAGTCCTTTCATCATTTTTTAAAATTCTCTGATTTCCAACGTTGCATACATTTTAGTAACTCTTCTGAGAATTTAGGGGTTGCGAGGAGGGGTCGAAACAAGGAAGCCTCAGCCTTTCACCGTCTTCCTGGCTCGCCTTCCCTCCCCTCTGTGGTGCAACCGGAAAGAAACTTTCTCCCCTGGCTCTCGAATGTTCTTTCCACATTCAGGCCCCCTTAAGAGGTGTATCAGGATGTCTCTTTGTGAGCTGGGAATGGCTTCACCTTAGAGGTGAGATCTGAGGTCAGCTTCAACCTTTGGGGATTAGTCAAAGCATTTCCTTCCAACTAAGCCATCTTTCATTGATACTAAATGATGGGATAAGCAAATGTCTAATAAGGATGGGGAAGAAACGCAGGGATGGTGCAACAGGATAACAGGATTTAGAAGTTAGAGAAAAATGAGCAAATGAGAAAAGGCAGGCAGCAGTGACTCAAACTGTTGAATGAGATAGTTGGGAATAAAAGAGATATTGGGAGGAAGGACACCGTTTCTCATTTCATCTCTCAATTCTGCAGACTGACTCAGGTCCCTTCTCATCTTTTCAATCTTCTCTAAACCTCTCCTCTCACCTCTTTTTAAAAAGTGGGGGTCTTTTTGCCTAGATAAACAGTCTAAATTTGATATATCAGATAATTTCCTATATTGTAATATGGATAAACGTTTATATTTCTAAGATGCTAGTGAGTGAATATGAACTCTGAAATGGTACACAATTCAGGTATTAAAGAAGATTTGTTCAGAAGTGTAAGTTGAAGAGAACCGGTAACAGATGGCCCAACATCAGTGAGACGTATTAAATGCATCTCTGATTGGTATTAAATACCTCCCTCTTCTGCAGGGAGCGGAGGAGAAAGCAGATTCACAAACACTGAAATGATTGTATGGGCACAGCCATTGTGCACTTTTGTCAAGATGGCATACGTTTTTCTCATTATTAAACGTCCACTGGGGACTTCCCTGGTGGTGCAGTGGTTAAGAATCCACCTGCCAGTGCAGGGGACACAGGTTCGAGCCCTGGTCCGGGAAGATCACACATGCCGTGGAGCAACTAAGCCCATGTGCTGCAACTATTGAGCCTGCGCTCTACAGCCCGCAAGCCACAACTACATATACACACTACTATATATAAAACAGATAACCAAGAAGGACCTATTGCATAGCACAGGGAGCTATACTCAATGCCTTGTAATAACCTGTAATGGAAAAGAATCTAAAAAATAATGGATATATATTTATAACTGAATCACTTTGCTGTATGCCTGAACCTAACACAACATTGTAAATCAACTATATTTCAATAAAAATGTTTTAAAATATATAAAAAATAAAATATCTAGAAAAAAGAGGCAAAGAAACACTATAATTTGTGTTTCTATTGTAGTTGCTTGAGCAGCTACATGTTAAATGTGCTGTAGTGTTTATGGGTGGAAATTTCTCTGAATAATAGCTTGGATAATGATGGAATAGGAAAGTCTTAATATTGTCTGGGGCAACACCCCTCTCCCCCTTCCACCTCATACACACTTTTTTCCCCAAGATGAACACACGAGGCTCAAAAGGATTAAAGGTGCTTTTCTCAAGATTGCAGATGTTGTCAGAAGTAGAGCTGAAACTAGAAGCAAGGTCTCCTTATTCTGAGGCCCCCATCTCTACCTTCAGTTTCTGCATGAACCGCACTTGTTCATTTCCAGCATCTCCCAGTGTGTGCAAAGCCATTTCCGGAGGAGCTGTGTTTCCTTGTCTCCTGGAATATGATGCCAGGGGTCACGTGGGATCGTTGTGGGAATTAGTCAGCCGTGCAGCCCTCCAGGGCTTTGCTCCTTTCTCCGCTCCTAACCCATGCTTCTCAGACTCTCCAGTTTTGTTTTTTTTAATTTTTAAAAATGGAAGTATAGTTGATTTACAATGTTGTGTTAGTTTCAAGTGTACAGCAAAGTGATTCAGCTATACCCATATATATATATATCTATTCTTTTTCAGATTCTTTTCCATTATAGGTTATTACAAGATACTGAGTACATTCCCTGTGCTCGCCAGCAGGTCCTTGTTGTTTACCTATTTTATATGTAGTGGTGTGTATATACTAATCCCAAACTCCTAATTTATCTCTCTTCCTTCTGCCCCCTTTCCTGTCTGTGAGTCTATTTCTGTTTTGTAAAATGGTTATTATTATTTAAATTGCCAATGTCCTTGCTGCATTGGTGAGTTCTCTGACACTTGAAGTCATCTCTATCCTCTTTGAGGAGACAAGGCACTTGTCTCATACACTTGGCTCTGCAGCAATGTCAACTTGCTATAAATATCTCTAAATGCCTACCTTCAACCTCTGTCCTAAATAATCTGGGGAAAGGCAACAAAAAGCTTGCAAACCAGGCCTGGTGCACGGACCACACTCCTAACACGCTAACTCCAGGGGTCTCTAACTCCAAGGAGAAGCCAGATGTCTACAAGGTGAGGCCTTGGATGACCCCTCTGGGATGGGGTTGGGGGGTGACGTCTGGGAAATTCTCAGCAGCTTCACCGTAATCAGGGAGGAACGCACCCTTGGTATCTTCAGCTCCGCTCTGAAGGTTCCTGGGGACACTTGACTTCCTATGATGTCAGAGAGACGTGAGTAATCCACATGTGAGGAGCACTAATCCTTCAGAAGACTATAGACACCCAGTTTCTTGTCACTGAATGTGAGTATCGGAGCTACAAATGCCTTTTGGCAATGAAGGCACTCAGGTGTGAGGAGGGGAAGTAGCATCTGTGGATGTAGTGGAGAGAGAGGCTTATTTAGGAACTCAAGGCGGTGGAAATAAACTGTCAAAAAGTGACAGGCGGTTTTGAGAAGTTCAGATAAAACCTGAAATGCTGAACCAGGAGGTAAAGGAATACTTGAAGGAATATGGGGAATTCAAAGAACACCAGCTGCGACTGGGTGCTGGGCTGTAGACTGAAGGCACAGGTCCAGTTAGGCGTGCTCGAGAAAACCAGCGTCTTCAGGGAGGTGTTGGCATCTGGCGTGATGGTCTCTTGGGCGTCAGTAGAAGCTTCAGCCAAGTCTCCTCCCCAGTGACTCCGTGGCTGGAATGTGATGAACACTGCTCGGAGGTAGAGGATGTTTCTGCTCATGTCCTGTCCAATAAATGGGGCTGAATTTCAGAGGTACTGACTTGCCCCCTGTGGAAATGACTTTTATTTGGAGTCTGACCTGGAGCTGCCTTGGACAGTTCTAGAGGCTCAGACGTTTTCTTGGACACACATTTGACCATGTGATGGAGGCTTTCCTGACTGCCCACAGCAGCGTGACGCAGAGGATGAGAAAGGGGAGTTTGGTCACCATCTGCCCCCTCTCTCGCCAGGACAGAGACGTGGTTGGCAACAAGGAAGGGGAGATGAGTCCTACCCCAACAGAGCCCTTTGAGGCCACGTGTTGCTTTTCATTGCTTCTTATATCTGCTTATATCCCTGACTTTCACCGGGAACTTCTTCACCGGGCCTGAAGATGCCTTTTGGTATTTTACCTAGTACAGGTCAGCTGATGACAAATTTTCCGGTTTTCTTTATCTGAACATATTTTCACGTTACATTCATTTGTGAAAGCTATTCTTACGGTATGTAGAATTATAGGTTAGCAGTTATTGCCTTTTAGTGCTTAAATGCACTATTTCATTTACTTATTGCCCGTGCTTATGTTAAGAACTACACTGTCAGTCTAATTGCGGGTTTTTAATTTTTTTGGAAGCGAGTCAGTCTTTTCTCCTCTGGCTGCTTTTAGGAATTTTCTCTTTGTCTTTGGCAGTTTTATTATAGTGTGTTGAACAATTTTTTTTGTTTATTGTTTGGGATTTGTAGTAATTCTTGAGTTTTTGGCTTGATGTTTTTTATCATTTTTAGAACAATCTTTTAGTCATCACCTCCTCAAATACCGTTTTTAACCCACTCTCTGTCTTCTCTCCTAATGGGACTCAATTTACACCTATGTTAGAACTTCTCACTGTATCCCTTATGTCTCTGCCCTCTCTTCTGTATTTTTCTTTTTTTTTGAGTTTCCATAGTTCATGCTGAATAATTTCTTCTTACTTATTTACCAGTTCACTAATTCTTCCTACAACTGTGTATAATCTTTTGCTAAATACATTAATGGAATACTTTGTTTTGGTTTTTGTATTTTTCGGGCTAGAATTCTCATTTTGTTATTTTTTTGTATAGCTTCCAGAACTCCACAAAAATTATCTTTTATCTCCCTTAACATAAAATCCTAGTTATTTAAAAGTCTATGTCTGATAACAAAAATATTTGGTTGGAGCCTCTGTGGGTGTAAATATTGTTCTTTTTTGGGGGCAGGGTTTTAATCACATTTTACTTACTTATACCCTTGTATATCTTGTTATTTAAAAAAAATTATTAACGTATGCTATTCAAACAGAAAAGTGCACATATAAGCATATAGCATGATACATTTCCACACACTAAGCACATTTATGTAAGTTTCACCTAAATCGAAAAACACATCATGACCAACACTCTAGAAGTCCTGTTTGAAACTTTCTAGAAATTATCTTTTCCTTCTCTTCTCCTCCACCCACCCAAGGAGAACAATTACACTGTTATGTCATGGCATAGGTGAGCTTTTGCCTGATTTTTGGACTTTATATGAATTTTATGCATTTTTTTGTGTTTTGAATTTTTTCATTTAACGCTGTGTTTGTGAGCTTCATCTATACTATTTCATGTAGTGGCTGCAGCTTGTTCATTCCCACTGCTATTTAGTATTCTATTGTGTTTATGCCACAAGTTATTTAGCATTCTATTGAATATTATTTATAATTTTCAGTTTGAGGTTTTAACCAGCAGTGTGGCTAAGACTATCCTTGGTGAACATATTTTGGTGAACATATGGACTGTCTAGTTATTTTTGATTGAGTGCTAGGCATTGTATTAGCAAAACTGTAGAAAAATCTGACACTTAGGATGATGTTACCATTCCTTAGGGAACATTTACATTTGTTTCTACCTAGAACAACCTCAAGAGATCCTAGCTTTAAATACACATGCAACTTAATATTTTAAAAATATTTGAGCTCAAGTATGTGTTTAACTATGAGAGTCATAAAGCAATAAAACAAATGAGAAGGTACTTGGGAGGTATTCAGACTTTAACAAGGGGGTGCGTGAGAGCTCTGTACACATGGGATCACTCACACTGTGCTAAACCTTTCAGCATGCTGCTCTCTAATCTCTAGTCATCAGGATAATTACTGATGTGAAGTCAGTGGCTTCCAATATATTCATGCTTGTAAAATGTCTTATAGTTTCCAATTGCTTTCATATTCATTATGAAAATGATTATGTCTGGGGTGATATCAGCATATAAGCATGTAGTGACAGGATTGCATCTAAAAGATTCTTTTTAAGGTCCACACACAAGCAAATGTAAATGTTGATTACTGTCATGTAGGAGAGAAATCAAACATCCACTGGAAATGGATTCTTCACAGGGACTCCTATGGGAGATAACACATCATGTAGATTTGTGTTAAGCCTATGGGCAGCATGGTGCCAAGGAAAGAAGGTAGGGCCAGGAATTGGAACCCCTGGGCCACTTCTACCAAGGGATGTTACAATCCTAAGTAAATCACTTCATCTTTCTGCATCTTAAATTTCTCATCTGTAGAACAAGGCTATTGATACCATCCCTGGCAAGTCTAGTATAACACATCTGAAAGAATTTTTTAACCAGGCAAGCACTGCATCAGTGCAAGGGAGTCGTTATTGGGAGGGCAAAGTAGAGCAGGGATGTGTTTGAGCGGAAGGACCCTGCAGCTGAGGGGCCTGGGTGTCAGTCCCGACTCTGCCACCCATCAGCCGTGTGACGTTAGCCATCTGCTGCTTTCCTCACGTGTAAAGTGGGATCACAATGATAGTTCCTACCTCACAGGACTGTTGTGGAGATTAATACTTATAAAGCACTGACACTGTCTGACACATCGTAAGAGCTGCATCGTCAACGGCTGTTATCATTCTTTGTAGTTTCATACGTGATCTAAAAAACAGGTAGTCTGAGATGTTGTCGACTTGCTGAGAAACACCTGGCTGAGAAATGAAATAGCCCATTGAACAATTTTTTTCTGACCTGTAGTTTATATTTTCAAGGACACAGGCAAAGTCCCTGTCCTAGAGACTTATATTTGATAGAGTGGGGAAGAGACAAAATCCCAGGGAGGTTCAGGTCTGCCTTGCAGACTTAGGGGCAGAAAGGGTGACGGGGCTGGGAGGTAGTATGGTTGGGAGAAGACATTCAGTAAGGTCAGAGTGGGTAGTTAGTTAGGCCATGGCAAGGAGCTGGATTTTACTCCTTGAATGCCAAGAAACTATTAAAGTGTTTTGTTCAGGAAAAGGATCAAAGAAAACAATAGGGCATATTTAATTTTATATGCCAAAGGCCTTTTCAGGATTAAAAAGTGAGTTTAAATGATGAACCATGATTTTACAATAAATTATTTTGCTCAGTTAGCAGATTTTGATGGCTTTTGGCCAGTTTTCAGAATAAGTCTGATTGAGAGTAGGACCTTAATTAAAGGTAGTATTTCCAATTCGTATGCTAGGTTTAGATGACGTTTTGCTTTTGGGGAATCAATGGCCTCTAAATCCATACTATTGGTGTAGGCAGAAACCATCATATTGTTATGCCATCATAGGACAACACTTAATCTCACCCTCCAAGGTGACTGTGTGTCCTCCAGGGGAGATTAATAACTCCTCATTTATCAGAGTTAAAAGGGAGGGCTTGGTTTTACTTGTTCATAAGATATAGCCAGACTAATAGAGCCTTAAAGACATGTCGGTTTATTTACTATGATTATTTTTTGCTTCATGCAGCAAGTCCAGAGTGGTTTGGAGGCTCAAGTTATATCCGAGTCCACTTCTTTGCAGTTCTCTTCATTTTCTGCTTCATGGTCCCTCGGTGGTTGCTGCAGCTCCTGTCAACACATCCATGATCCAGGTAAGAAGAAACAGGGGAAGGAAGCAAGGGTGGTGCCTGCATCAGGGAATCAGAGACTTGCTCAGACACTCCTGGAAACCTGCTTTTACTTCTTTGACTTGCACTGTGTCACAGTGTGAGCTTTTTAGTGGTCAGGCAGTCAGAAAAGGTGAATTTGAATTTTTGAGTGCAATAGTCAGGGAAGAAAAGGAACTAAGGTTGAAATGGGTTTGAGTGAGCCAGCCTATGTTACTTTTCACAGCAGGGCTCTCCCAGAACTTTAGTTCCCCATCCAGTGCCAAGATCTACAGCAGACACCAAACTGCTGTAAACTCTTGGCGTGAAAGATCACACCTGGAGATGGTTATCTGGGGAGGTAGTTACATACCTTTTCCAGCTGACTATGAAATCTGAAAGTGAAGGTAAACATCTGTGTCGGGTAGTAAATAAAATTTCAGGATTGACTAACTTCCAGAATTGATCCCAGATTTCTGTGATGAGTCATGCATACAGCCATCCATTTAAATGCTCTTTGACCTTGACAGAGTGAGACCCATGGTTTCACTTAGCTTTGTAATAAAGCATCCGGACGCAAAGCGCAGTTGCTTCTGAGTGAGTCAGGCTGACGTCAGTTGTGTATTTTCATGTAACTTTGTAACGGAGCAGGACCCTACGGGCCTCCCGGGACAGACCCCTCCCCCATATCCTCAGCTTTAGCCCCTCCCTGAAGTACCCAGATGATGGTGTCTGGTACACATTCCTGAGCTGTGTTACAGGTGCTAAACACCCACCAATGGAAGAAGTTAACTACCTGATGACCATGAGCATGTAGCCCCCAGACCTACTGGAGCCTGAGGACTGATGACATTAAGCCCTGTGACACCGCCTGGTTACCTCACCATCAGCCAAGCAGAGAACTGTGACCGAGCTGATCACACACCCTGGGATGCGCCTCCCTCACCTGGCCTGTGAAAATGCTTCCCTGAAACCCATCGGGGAGTTCAGGTGTTTTGAGCATTAGATGCCTGGAGTCTTTT
The DNA here is from genome assembly GCF_003031525.2 of Neophocaena asiaeorientalis asiaeorientalis. NCBI lineage: Eukaryota > Metazoa > Chordata > Mammalia > Artiodactyla > Phocoenidae > Neophocaena > Neophocaena asiaeorientalis. The sequence continues at coordinate 4,222,004 of NW_020175674.1, read as the reverse complement.
TTTTGGTGCCTACAACAAATGCTGCACCTTCCTTCACCACAACCCGGTGTCAGCAGATGGGCTTTACCACATGCGGGACTCAAGTTTGGTTCAGTAACAACTTGAGGGTATCACCCCTGGGATTTATTCTTGGATGGAGAAGAAGATGCAGACTCCCAGATTTTGTCATATCTGGAAATGCCTTTAAAAGGGCAAAGAAAAGCAGCTAAGTGGCTAGAAACACTGGAACAATTATAAATCCCAAGCGACGTCCTTCTAGAACAACAAAATAGGCTTGGCCGGAAGCTGGTAAATTTAATCAGTTAAGAAAGTCAAGCTTGGCTAGCCAGCGAGTGCAGTGGGAGGTGCACAGTGGAGACATGAGTGCCATTCCTCCGCTCCCTGTGACTTTGGGGCAAGTCTCCTTCACTGTGAAACACGTAGAGTAATAAATAGGTCCTGCATGAGAGAGTTGCCATTTGACTACACAGAGACCAAATATCCTTTAAATTCTGAGGTACTCCTGAAACAGTTGGGAAACGTGGGCCCTTTCCCCATGGAAAGGGAAAATATCTCCCCTCTTTATCTGTAGGAGCCAGAGCTCCAGGCAGCAAGTAGATTTTGCTGAAGAGAATCACCAGCTGCTTCCTGATAGCACTGCCGAGTCCTGAGAGCACTGCCAACTCCTGAGAGCATTGCTGAGTCCTGAGAGCACCGCTGACTCCTGAGAGCACCGCTGAGTCCTGAGAGCACTGCCGAGTCCTGATGGAGAGCCCTGAGAAGGCAGTTAGACATTAATTGAGAAAGGGGCTGAGGTCAAGCCTGGAGTCCAGTGGGGCCAGTGGCCAGGGTCCAGGGGCGGCTGTCTAGGGAGGTGTTGGTGGGAGGTCTAAGTTGTGCCTTTCCCTGCTTTGTTCCTGTCTTGATCCTGGTTCCGTGGGCTTCCCGTGGATTCTTCCCAAACATCCACTTGCCGTCCGAGTTACCTGAGAGCTTCTGTATCTGTAGCAGGGGGCTCTGTCGGCACCGGGTTGGGGGGCAGTGGTGAAGCACAGAGCTCTCCATCAGGAAGGCTGCTTCTCCTGGGTCAGGGGTGACCTCTGCAGCAGACAGCTGCTCGGGCTGGACAGCTGCCAGATCTCTACTTCTTTTTGTGCCCTGCACGCTCGTTTACCCTTAAGTGTTTAAAACTCCGTCGCTGTGGGATGCTCATTTTTTACAAGCATTTAAAAATGCTGCTTGGGACATTTGAGTCACTCCATTAAAAGACTCCTTTGGGCTGTGCCTCCGTTGGTTGGGTTAACTGGTGGCAACAAATAGTGATTCTTTAGAGCACTTTCAACTACCAGAAAGTTCATCCTTGCTGCGTGTAAAGCAGTTATTTCTTCAGGCAAAAAAACTAGCACAGTTCTTGAAGGTGTCAAATGTGAAGTTATGTCTACTTCTAGATTATTCACAGCTGGTGAGAATACATCCTGTTTATTTTTCATAAATCTGAAGAAGAGCTAATCTTTGTACTTTTTTGGAGGGTGGTGTATTCAGTATCTATTTGTTGATTAATTCAATCTCAGATTTATGGGAGAAGGGAAAGTAGCTCTTCAGATACACCAGGCCCAGTGCTGACACTTAGGTACACTTTTCTCAATCCTCTCGGCAACTCCGAAAGTTACACACTTCATAGATGAGGATCTGAGATACATTTTATCCCCAAAACAAAATTAGCTCAAGGTCACCCGGTTAAGAAATAGTGGCAAAGTGATGGCACACAGGTTTGTCTATTCTAAGACCCATGTCTTTTCATCCATCTGATCGTGGAAGCTCAGCGGGTACTTAGCCTGGGCCGGGGATGGGGCTTGAATAACAAGTGAGCATCTCTTCCCTCAGGGGACACAGACCCAGTGACCAACAGCATACATACAATGCAGTGTGGTAATCCATGCTGGAAGCAGGTAGAGGTACAGTGGGGTGGGCTGGGGGGGTGCTGGGGGGATGGTGGTCAAGGAGGGTGTCACTAGTGAGTGAAGGCTAAGCCGAGGCTAGAATGGAGATTGGGGTTGGCCAGGTGAGAGAGCGGTGGGTGGATTTATCAGTTATCCATCTGTTATGGACCAAAGGTGTTCCCCCCACCCCAATTTATATGTTGAAGCCCTAATCCCCCAGTGTGGCTGGATTTGCAGACAGGTAGGTAACTAGGTCAAATGAGGTCATAAGGGTGGAACCCTGTTCTGATCTGATCATCAGATTTGAAGCTGGAATGGGCCTCACAGATCATCTAAAAGAAAACCAAACAGATACAGATTAACTTATCTACAAAACAGAAGGAGATCCACAGACCTAGAGAGAAAACTTATGGTTACCAAAGGGGATAGTGGGTGGAGGGATCAATTAGGAGTTTGGGATTAGCATATACACACTACTATATGTAAAATAGCTAAACAACAAGGACCTACTGTAGAGCACAGGGAACTCGACTCAATATTTTGTAATGACCAATAAGGGAAAAGAGTCTGAAAAAGCATACCTATATATATGTACATATATATATATAATACATATATAACTGAATCACTTTGCTGTACACCTGAAACTGACACGACATTGTAAATGAACTCTACTTCAATAAAATTAAAAATAAAATGGTCTCCTTTTACAGATGAAGAGACTGAGACCCATAAATGTTAAACTGTTGAAGTTGCTCAGTATTAGTGACTCACATACAACCAGAACCCAAGTTTCCCTAACTCTTAACTCTGTGCTTTCCAGATCACACGTGACAGACCTCAGAAACAGGCTCACGTGTCCCAATCCAGGCCACGCCTGCTTCCCCTGTAGAATACAGCTTTCCCCCTCTGCATAGCAGTTAGGAAGAGAATAGATTCACTTCTTCAAAGCTTGATGGAAAATGACATTCCTTATGCTGAAATGCTTATGCTGGAGATGCTTTTACAATATATATATATATTTATGATTCCATGCTTGTTTCTGAATTTAAAATCAGTGTATTTAAGTAAGGGACACTTGTGATTTTTACTTGTACGCCTTCCATAAGTTATCTTTGCAAGCACATTTTTTTCAGTGTAGGCAGTTTTTTCTTCAACAGATATTACCAAGATCTCATTTTTCTTAGTCTCATATCTTTTAACAGCAGGATCTGCTCTTAGAAAATTTTAATTATTCATTTGCATTGCATGTGAAGTGCTATGTTATGTCAAACAGTTCTTTCAAAGAGTCTGTTTACTTGATTTCTCTTAATTCCCGACTAGCAAGAGAAAAAGAAAATGAATTACATTTGCCATAAAATCTGCTGAACTGACCACAGGCAACTCAGGATCTATAAACCTTTAATCAAAGCCTCTTAACAATGCAAAGTATTAGTTTGGGGAAAGAAAAAAAAAAAAAACACGATTGAAGGAAAAGGAAACTCACATTCTAAGGATGCAATAGCTTCCCTCCCCAAACTTGTTTGCACGCATTTCCCTTCATCTGGCCGACTCCAGCGTGCCCCAGGAGTGACATCCTCCTGACAATTAGTAGCTAAGATGCCAGGTAACGAGGTATTGTCAGGCATTACTAATCTTACAGGGATAAGTTAAATAAATAGGCATCAAGCAACTGAAAGCAAGTAAAGAAGATGGTAGTTTAATAGGAAGGAAATCTGTCAAGTGTTGAACACGGAGAAAAGATTTGGGTTCCAAAGTGAGACATATTAAGGATTGAAGAATTTCCCTGCACCGCACAGGACCTTTGGTTATAGCTGAATGCATGTGTTGGAGCAGAGGAGGAGGGTGCCCGGGGAGACTGAAAAGGACAATTGACAAGGACAAACGAGGGCAAATTGGCCTCTCCCGACTCGTCACACTGGGTTGCTCCTTGTCAGTGAGTCCACACCGCCTGTACTTGCTCATGACCTTCCACACTGTCTATCCTTCCCTGCCTGTCTTCAAATCCTGGCTCTGCCCCTGACTTGCCATGTGATATTGGCTAAGTGACTTAGCTGACTCCGTCTCCTCAGTCTCCCCACCTGTAATATGGGGATAATAAGGGAACTCACTTCAGAGGGTTCCTGTGTGCAGGAATGCCAGTGTGCACACCTGACGCCTTTAGCTTTCCAGATGGTTAATTCAATTTCGTTAGGAAGGAGCCCTCTGTCTGCCTAGGGGTAAAACACCCCCATGGTGCTCTTAGTGCCAGAGTTGGGGTGAGAATTGGAGGGTGGGGCTCAGGCTGGGAGTCTGGACTCTACAGTTATTCCTATACAGCAGGGGTCCCCAACCCCCTGTTAGGAACCGGACTGCACAGCAGGAGGTAAGTGGCAGGTGAGTGAGCGAAGCTTCATCTGCTGTTGCCCATCACTGCCCATCACTTGCGTTACCACCGGAACCATCACAGGGATTCCTGCCTGAACCATTCCTCCCTCCCCCCACCTCCGTGGAAAAATTGTCTTCCACGAAACCGGTCCCTGGTGCCTAAACGGTTGGGGACCTCTGTTGTATAGACTTTCAAGGAACCTGCCCTTCCCTCTTCCTCTTGTTACTGAGTCCAAGCTCATACTGCTTGCCACACGACAGGCCGATAAATTGAGAGATGAGGTGTTGGGGTAAGGAATAGTGACTTTATTTGGAAAGCTAGCAGACCGAGAAGACGGTGGACTCATGTCCCAAAGAACCATCTGACCTGGGTTTGGATGCTAGTTTCTTTTATAGAACAGATAAGGAGAGGTGAGGTGGTAAAGTAAAAAAGGCGATAAGGTTTTGCAAATATTTCCTGGTTCCGGCCAGATTCCGGAGGGGATGTGTTCATTTCTTCTTTCCTGCAACCATTCACAGGTGGTCCTGATCAGGATGTTTCCTGTGAGCTAAACAAAGGTATTTTAGCTTAACACTCAGGCATGGGAGGTGGTGTTTCTGGAGGTGGGCCATTATGTATAATTTAAGCTTATAGGCACATCCCTTTAGTGATTAACGTGTAGCAAAAGCACTAGAACACAAAGGTTAAAGTAAAAGAAACAGATGCAATAAGGAGGCAGATTTGTTCTTCCCTGTTCCACTCTCACCCAATCGCAGCCCCCTCTGTTACTCCAGTTACAGAGCAATGGAGAACTAACACAGGTTCGAAGGTTTACCTGTGGTCCAGAAACTAATGTAACCAGGGGTGGGTGATGGAGTGAGTAACTGAGATGGAAAACAACTCCAGGCTAGTTTGGAGTATGGTTACAAGATAGGATCCTCATCGTAATCTGTGAAATATGACATTAAGCCAAGGAATAAGTAAGTTTGAATGTGTAAGAAAGAGGGACGTTTCAAATTATTCTAAGTGGAAGTTTAAAGACGCGCATAAATGATCACAGTGAGGCTTAAGTTTAACAAATGAGATTGGGACCAACAGAATATTATACGGCCATTACCAACAAGCATCCCCTTCGACTCTGTGCTGTAAGAAACACAGAGTCTGCTTCGTCAGACCCTTTACTGCACAGAGAGAAAGATGAGACATAAAGAGGTTAGTGATGCCAACCTTTGAGCCACATCTGAATCCCAGGAAGCCCATTAGACTGTGAGTGTCGACAGGCTGGAATCCTGTTACAGCATCTCTGCTCCAGTCTCCTCATTACATGTTTGATTCATTTCCAAGGACGACAGTGTGAGTGTGCTTTCAGGATGCTGACTGCTCAACAATTTATGTAAGGCTGTAAACACATTTCAGCACATTTAGGGAACCGATTTTCCTTAATTTTTTTCTATAGCATAGCCTCTAAACAATTTCTGGTCAATTAAGAGCTCTTGTGATCAATGGTCTTGTCATTTCCATTTTTCATAATTTTCAGAAAACCTAGCCTAAAATGCATTTCTCACCATGTCATCATATCTAAGCATTAGCTTTCTACTATTTTTGTCCGTATTGCAGATTCTGCCAAAACCATTTCCTTTGTCAACCAGAGCTCTAATATCACCATTTCTCTTATAAAATATTATGTCATCCATATCATTAACATCACCCATCTCCTCTTTATCATGTTTATGTCTTTCTAGCATACATAGTTCTTTGATATTTTGAATCCTCCCTGCTACCATTTCCTTATTTTAACTATGTTTCAGTAATCCCAAGAACATAGCACATTTTTTGTTTTTCTTTTAGAGAGATACCTCACAGGAATCAATCTTAATATGTTTTTCCAGATATGGCTGGTATAATAGACCTTTCATTTTGGAGTTTTATTTTTTCCTCTTAGCTTGACTTTTCTTTTGATTCTTTCCTTTTGCGTTTGCCTGTAGACATATTTGTGGTATCTAGGTTCTGTTTTCCTTTCTCTTTTTTATGTCATGAATATAAATAAAGTCAATAAAATTATTTCCTAGATTAATCACAGGATTTCAAGGTTGGAAGAATGATAAAGGTTATCCAGCCCAATAACCCATTGGAAGCTGAATTTCCTTGACAATATCTCTCTAATGTTTATCAGCTATGTTTGAACGAGTGCCATCTCCCAAGTTTGTTTCTTGTATGCGCAGCTCAGTTTTTAGAAAATTCTTCCTTACATTGGGTCAGATCTGCATTGTACCAAATTACCTCCTTGCTCTGTCCCCCCCCACCGCCCGTAAGTATCCTTTCTTCGATATAAATACCTGACCAACAATGATGCTATCTGCACATTTCCTTTTTCTTCCGGTTCTTGTAAAGGGCTCTTTCACCATCTCAGAAGTTTACCTTCTACTAATGAACATGGTTTTTAATTTGCATCGTTAAACATTACAGCATGTTACTTTTCTAACTAATTATAAAGATTATAAAACCTAAGTCATATAAAAACATACCCATTTAAGTCATATTTCCTGAGACAAGTGATCCTATGGTGGGAATGAACTAAGACTTGTGATGGAAGGATAGAACAGCCTTGAATAAAGAGGCTGATTTTTTTCCCCCAGATGCTGTATTAGTGTTTTATTGGTGCTGTAACAAATTAGCATGAACTCAGCAGCTTAAATAACATGGTTTTGTTATCTTACAGTTCTGTAGGTCAGAAGTCTGCCGTGGGTGTCGCTGGACTAAAGTCAAGATGTCGGCAGGGCTGGGTTCCTCTTCGGAGGCTCTGGGTGGGATCTGTGTTTTGCCCTTCCCTGCGTCTAGGTGCCGCCTCCATTCCTTGACGGGTGGCCCCTCCCTCTACCCTCAGAGCAGCAACAGCTCGTTGAGTCTTCACATCGTACCACTCTGACCTGCCTTCTTCCTCCCCTTTCCACTTTTAAGGACCCGTGTGATTAGCGTGACCTTACCTGGATAATCCAGGCCAACCTCCGCATCTCAAACTGAATCACATTGGCAAAGTCCCTTTTGTCATGTAAGGTAACATAGTCATAGGTTCTAGATATTAGGACAAGGACAACTTTGGGGGCCGCTATTCCGCCTGCTACAGACTCTGAACCTGAAACTTTGGTGATTGCCACCAGTATACCCAGAGGTGCCTTATAGCCCCTTTTAATTCACTGAATCAATAGCTATCGAGCACTTACTGTTTAAAAGATATTACGTTAAATATTATGAGAGATTAAAGTTATGCTGTGTGAACCATCTGCCTTGAACACAAATCTTGCACACTTTCTCCAGTTTTCTCAATGCTTCCTCCTTCCCTCCTGCACTGTTTGGGCCCACTTTTGGACTTGGATGAAACATCACTGCAGGGAGTGGGGCTGGCACTGCCTCTGGGGCGGCTCAGGGTTTGAGTACCCACTGAGGGGCTGATGGAATGCAACCCCAAAGTTGAGGGGAGTTAGCCTCCAATGGGGGCAGAAACTTGCTCAAAGGGAAAAGGGAGATGGGAGGGGGTAGAGTGAAAATCCCTGCTCCGCTGTCTGGCGTGTGGACACCTCTTGGGGCACTTCCTCCTCCCAGTGTTCTGGAGAAGTTCCATGTGCTGAGTGAGCACATCTGCTGAGTGTCTCTTGGTTTCTCTGAAGCCAGCTATGAAGCCACAGCCAGTGAGGAGGACCACTTTCCATCACATTCTACTTCTTCCTTTACCCTTTTACTCACCACCCTGGGCTTGCACTTCTCAAATAAATCCTTAGCAACTTAATCCTTGCCTCAGGCTCTGCCTTCTAGAAGACCAGGGCTGTGACACCAACTAACTCAGCCTTCTCAAAATATCAGAAATTAAGAGAGACAAATGTTTCTAAACTCACAGATTCTTTTTTTTTTTAAATAAAGACCTTAAAATAATGGTAAGGATTAATCTTAAACATAAACTATAGGAGTTAAACAGAGAAGCACACTAGGGTAAAATTTTAAAAGAAACACCATAAACCTGCCTTTTTGTTCACAGACTTTGCTATTGCTTTGGTGCTGAATTTCATCCTTTATCAATCGCTACTTAACTTTGACTTTTTTTTTTTTTTTTTTTTTTGCGGTATGCGGACCTCTCACTGTTGTGGCCTCTCCCGCTGCAGAGCACAGGCTCCAGACGCGCAGGCTCAGCGGCCATGGCTCACCGGCCCAGCCGCTCCGCGGCATGGGGGATCCTCCCAGACTGGGGCACGAACCCGTGTCCCCTGCATTGACAGGCGGACTCCCAACGACTATGCCACCAGGGAAGTCCTTAACCTTGACTTTTTATGGAGGATGAAATTCTTTTATAATCCCTCCTGTTATATATATTAAAAAATGCATGCACTTCTGCAGGTAGCATGCTTCTTTTGAAATCCCTGCTTTTCCAAACAATGAAAGAATTCTGAATTTCAAGTGAGGATCTGAGTCTTGGCTGTTTGACTTATTGACTGTATAACACAGAGGAATTGCTTTCTGGAAGGTAAGGAAATGAAGGATCAGGGAGAATTAACCAGTGCAAGATAACAGCAACATTTGGACTTTTTTGCCTAGTATCAAATAAACAGCTCTTGAAAGGTTTCCCTTACAGAGTCTGCCCTGGTGTCTACAGACACCATCCACCCAGGCCTCCTTTTGCTGATGGGGTCCCAGCATCTCTCTTGTCTCCCAAGCAGGCTGTAGGGGCCTGAGAGCAGATTCTCTCTTGGCTTTTTTGCTTTTCCCACAGGGTCCAGCAGGGCACCTTTTATGAAGCAGGCATGTGGTAATGGTTGATTTCTTATTGAAGATGAGGGCAACCATCACTCACGTAGTAAATACTGCATCGATCTAAGGAATCTTTGATATCCTTTCTCTGCATGTGCAGTGACCAGAGGATGAAATCAATACAAAAGTATTCTCTGCATCCGGACTTTGACGTTCTGCTCTCCAGTTCTGAATGGTCCCTGGACGTGACCAAATGGTATAACTTCATGTGCAGAGGAATATTCAGGCTCATGTGAAATGTACCTGTACCCCCGCCCCCCGAAAGGGAGAGCCGGGGGGCTACCTGGCACCCGATGGATGGTGGGTGTTGTTTGCGCTGTCATGTTACACAAATTCTTCAGGGCCATACCGTTTTAGCTTTACAAAATTTGGTCCGAGAGCCTAGAGAACTGAACAGAATACGTCTTTCCCGTGTTTTATTTCTCAAAAATAGCAATTCAAATTATATTAATCTCTGGTGATATTTACCTTGGTTAAAGCATGTATCGTAAAGCAGACACTTTTCTCCTCATCAAAGTGGGATTGATAGATAGTTTTAAAAATAGATCAGCCTATTGTGCACATCAGGCTATAAAAATAGAAGCCAGGTCTAAGCTTGACAGATTCCAAAGATAGTCTTCGGTGTGACTAGCTAATATTCACGGTGTTGCAGGTCTCTTGAATATTAATGAACTGCTAATGTCAATGCGAGAAACTCACAAAGAGCGTGGAAGCTTTTGAATATAATCACCCAGCCAGCAGTAAGATTTACATCTGGGATTTTGCAGTAATTAGAGAAATCTCCATGAATAAGCATAGGCTACAGTACACCCATTTTACAGAATATAGTGTGTGGATGTGACAAGAAGAAAGATGATGTTCCAGATCAAGAGTTGTGACTTTTCCTGGACTTGTTCTCTGGCCAACAGATTGAGAACATATTTGTCTACACTGCAGGGCATCCAACAGCTTCTCTAGATCAGGTGCCAGATGGGGTTTAATCCTCCACCGTCTGCACCGCATCCAGGGATATCCCTCCGAACACCGTGGCGGGGAAGTTACTCAGATGATGATGTGTATTCCCTGAGGATGCAGCATCAGGGGAATGAGGCTTATTTGGGAGTGGTGTCCTCTTTGTTTCTCTGTCTGCAGACCTGTATCAGAAGGTGCCTCAAGACATGCTCTTCCTTGAGGAGACCTTAGCTCCTTGAGTGTCCCCAGGAATCCCTGAGGAGCTGCGGGACGGCAAGGCCCAGAGGACTAGATGGGGCACCTTCTGAGGAGCCCTCCTGTAAGCACCAACTCATCCTGCTGTACTGTCATGTCATATTTATTCAACTCTCTCCCGCCACTGGACCAGAAAAGCTCAGTTTTTGAATACTGATGTGAGTCCTTCTTGCAAGAATTTTTAGTTTCTAGAACTTTTTAATTGTCTTTCTTATGATAACGTGTAAAAATGAAAATTACTTAAGCCCCTCTCCAGTGTTTTGAAGTGGTAGATAGGAATATTGAGAACTTTCAGGAAAAGAGAAATAATATTCATCTAAAAATATGGACACAGTAACACTGCCAGTGTTCCTCCAATAAACGAAATCCTCCATCCAATCGAGGACTTACTTTGGCTCATGTGAGGCAGGTCTGGGCAGATCAGAATATTTCCAATATTTTACTTTTTTCATTGTTATAGGTATACTATTTGTCAGTTTTAAGAAAATTGTAATACATAGACAAGTATAAAAAAATCACGATAATCTCACCATGAGATAATTATGCTTATTTTCTGTTCTTTTAGACTTTTTTCAGTGTTACATATGAGCACATGTGTGTACACACACATGTGTTTTTACAAAAACATCATCTTACTTTATGTATTGCTTTCAGACCTATTTCTTTTCTCTTAACCTACTGTGGATCTTTCCTTGTGAATTAATAAGTCAATTTGTACATCACGATTTGTCATGATTAAATAGTATTCCATCATATGGATGTGTAATAATATATTTATTATTATATAGGTACTTATGAATTGATACATTTGTCTGATTATTCTCTTAGAATAATTATTAAAAATATATAAATAATAAAATAAACAAATGGGACCTAATTAAACTTAAAAGCTTCTGCACAGCAAAGGAAACCATAAACAAAACAAAAAGACTACCCTCAGAATGGGAGAAAATATTTGCAAATGAAGCAACTGACAAGGTATTAATCTCCAAAATATACAAACAGCTCAATAGCAAATAAATAAACAACTCAATCAAAAAATGGGCAGAAGACCTAAGTAGATATTTCGCCAAAGAAGACATACAGATGGCCAAAAGGCACATAAAAAGATGCTCAACATCACTAATTATTAGAGAAATGCAAATCGGAACTGCAATGAAGTATCACCTCACACCTGTCAGAATGGCCATCATCAGAAAATCTACAAACAATAAATGCTGCAGAGGGTGTGGAGAAAAGGGAACCCTCCTGCACTGTTGCTGGGAATGTAAATTGATACAGCCACTATGGAGAACAGTATGGAGGTTCCTTAAAAAACTAAAAATAGGGACTTCCCTGGTGGCGCAGTGGTTGAGAGTCTGCCTGCCGATGCAGGGGACACAGGTTCGTGCCCTGGTCCAGGAAGATCCCACAAGCTGTGGAACGGCTGGGCCAGTGAGCCATGGTCACTGAGCCTGCGCGTCCGGAGCCTGTGCTCTGCAACGGGAGAGGCCACAGCAGTGAGAGGCCTGTGTACCACAAAAAACCACACACACACACACACACACACACAAAAACTAAAAATAGAACTACCATATGACCCAGCAATCCCACTCTTGGGTATATACCTGGAGAAAACCATAATTCAAAAAGACACATGCACCCCAACGTTCATAATAGCACAGTTTACAATAGCCAGGACACGGAAGCAAACTCAATGTCCATCAACAGGGGAATGGATAAAGAAGATGTGGTACATATATACAAAGGAATATTATTCAGTCATCAAAAAGAATGAAATAATGCCATTTGCTGCAACACAGATGGACCTAGAGGTTCTCATACCAAGTGAAGTAAGTCAGATCAGACAGAGAAAGACAAATATCATATGATATTACTTATAGGTGGAATCTAAAAAAAGATACAAATGAATATTTTTACAAAACAGAAATAGACTCATAGACATGGAAAACAAACTTAGGCTTACCAAAAGGGAAAGAGGGGAAGGACGGACAAATTAGGAGTTTGGGATTAACAGATACACACTGTTATATATAAAACAGATAAATGGCAAGGGCCTACTGTATAGTACAGGGAACTATATTCAATACCTTATAATAACTTATAATGGAAAAGTTGAAAAAAAATGTATAACTGAATCACTTTGCTGTATACCTGAAACTAATATAACATTGTAAATCGACTATACTTCTATAAAAGTATATAAATAATAATTAAAATAATTAAAAAATTCAAATATTAATAACATTTTTATCTTAAAATACATTTAAAAGTTGTGGTCTTTTAGCCAAAAGGATACATTTTTTTTAAGTTTTGCCAAAAGTTTGCCTAGAACAACTGTCGGGGTGTATACTGACCCCCCAAATTGAAGGTATAAACTTATCCATTTCCTCCCATCATTAGCCTGAACTGGGTACTGTTATTCTTTCATGTCTTTTCCAAATTGATAAGTGAAAAATCGTTCCTCTTGGTTTAACTTGCATTTCTCAGCATACTAGTGAGGCTGAACTTCTTTTCTCAAGTTTTTTGGCCATATGTAGGTTCAATTTTTGTCTAACCAGAACTTTGGATAGTTTTGGGCCAACGTGGTTTAAGAAACAGAACTCTGCCAGTTCCCAGGGGACCCGTGTACCCTTCCTCATGGCAGTGCCCCTCCCTCCCCAAGGTGGGCGCTAACATGACTTCTGTGATCATTAGTATCTTGTTCTTTTTACAGCTGTACCACTTCTGTGGACACCCCTAAACGACAGAGGATTCCTTGCCTGTGTGTGGCCTGAATATGAATACAGCACAGCTGCGTGCTTTCTTCCAAGGCTAGCCTGCTGCGCTCGTACTGGGCCTGTTGGCTCACTGGTTGGAACGCCTGCGAAGGGGAGCCCCCTCTAATGGATGCGAGGTCTCCCCAGGGCTTAGCAAAGGCTTTCTAGTTCTGCTGTGCAATCTGTGGCTCTCCCTTCCCCCCTTCTTCGTATGGTCTGACCTGCGCTGTGGCCTGAAGGCTCTGCACACTTGTGTCCATTTCCTAGGGCTTCTGTAACAGATGACCACAAAGTTGGTGGCCTAAAGCAACAGAAATGGATCAACTCACAGTTCCGGAGGCCAGAGGCCCCATTCAAGGTGTCGGCAGAGCGGCGCCCGCTCCAGAGGCTCCAGGGTAGACCCTCCCCGGCCTCTTCCAGCTTCTGATGCTCCAGGGGTCTCTTGGTTTGGGGCTGCATCACCCAGTCTCTGTCCCATCGTCACATGGCCATCTCCCCTTCTCTCTCCTAAGTCCCCCTCTACCTTTTCTCCTACAAGGGCACTTGGATTTAGGGACCACCTGGATAACATAGCATGATGTCATCTCAAGATCCCCAACCCAGTTACATCTGAAAAGACTCGGGTTCTGGGACAGGGACATATCTTTTGCAGGGTGGCATGGGTCAAGCCACCCTTCAATCACCCCCTCTGCTTCTCGCCTCTTTCTTCTGCGTGTGGGGTTCCCCCACCCCCGACCCTGGCACATCGATCTCAGGCCTGGTCCCATCTTAGCATTTGCTCCGTGAAGGACCTGAACCGACACAGATCACTAAGCCAAGCAAGCTGGCCCTACTGTTAGGGAGGGCATAGGGGGCAGGGAGCTCACACCCTGTGAAAGAGGGGGGAGGCCAGCAGACTGGGTGGGAAGAATGGGACGAGGTACAGTTTCAGGAAGGATGCGGCTGGCACAGTGGCGATACCTGCACCCGTGGAAGGAGTTCCGGTCCCCCAGGCAGAGCTTGTGTCCCGCGTCCTTGGGCTTAGCTGTCAGCAGGGTGCAGCAGCCGGGGTCACCTGCGGCCTCGGCAGGAGGGAGGGCGGCATCTGGAATGTTCTCTGCCGCAAGACATCCGAGAAGCTCCTTTTTGCGGCAGGCACACCCCTTGCACCCCTGTCCCGCGCCCGTGGACCTCTTTCCCAGAGGAGAGACTTCAGAGAAGCGGGTCCCCCTTTTAGGGACAAACCAAGGTCCCGTCACCGCAGCTGGTCTCAGGGCCACCGCGGTGCTCGTCCTCCCTGCACCCCCATCATCCTCCGCTGTCACCTAGCAGGTCTCGGTGGCTCACCTCTGGGACGTGTGGTCTGAACCTTTATACCTGAGGGGCTGAGCCCGTGGTAATCACACCCTCCTCAGACGCTCAGGCTGTGGCACAGGGAGAATTACCCTTCGCTTCCTGGACCCGTGAGTTCTTCCTGTGGGGACAGAGTGCCACACAGAGGACTCTGATTTCAGGTAGATGCTGCACCACGGAGGAGGGCGCCCCATCTCTCAGAGCGTTGCCCCAGAGCTGGCACTTCAGCCTTGCCCTCGGAAAGTCGTTTTTGCGCTCTGTGAGGCTTGCAGCTGTGTGCTGTCGCCAGGGACGTGGGCGTGTGCCCCGCTGGGCTGTGGAAGAGGAGGGGAATGGGGGTGTCTCCACTCACCCTCCCTCCCGGGTCCACTTTCTGCCCCTCCACGCCTCGCTCTGCACCCCAGGAGGCTGAGCCTTTGGGATGGCATCACCAGGTTGGATTCAGGCGCTGGAGAAGGGCCGGGTGGGGGGCAGAAGCACGACATTGAAGGGAAAGTGCAGAGTGTCTGAGATATGTTTTTCTGCCAGACCTCCTGCCTCGGGACAACAGGTACATGTGTCTGTCTTCCTCCCCCCTCCCTTGCACAGCCCCTCTCCATCAGACCCCAGCTTCACTATTTCCTGGGGGCGGCAACAGCTGCTTTCAGCCTTTTCCTTAAGCTCGCCCCGCGGCGGATACGCTATCGTGTGGGTCCCCAACCCAAGTGGATTAGGTATCATGTCAGCCCCCAGAGAGGGTGTTGGCTGAGGGTCTGAGGACAGCAAAAACAAAACCATGTGTATAACAATGAGACAGGCTGGGACCTGGGCCCCTCTGCTGCAGGGCTGGCACCTGGACAATCGTCTCCTTGAGCAACGAAATACAAAGAAACTATAAGGGACTAAAAATAACTGCACGCATGCTCAGTCGGGGCAAATTATGAACAAGATGCAAAAAAGACCAAAAACCCAACTGCCACTTCTAAGGCGCCAGGAGCAAAAGCAGGGTCCAGGGCACAACACAGATCCCCGCACACAGCACCACCAGGGGTGGGCAGACCACTTAAGTCACCCCTCAGGCCTGACCCCTGGGTCTGCCCACCCCCCCCACCTCGGGGATCGAGCAAGGGCACCCGTTACTTGTTTCGACTCCCCCTGCTACAGTACGAGTCCCAATAAAGCCTTGCCTGAATTTCTTGTCTATTGATTAAGGAGGCCAAGAACCCTGGTTGGTAATAATAGGTGTCTGGCCCTGTGAAGGGGAAACACTGGCCCTTCCAGGATGGAAGGGGTGCAAAGTAGTCAGCTTGCCACCAAGTGGCCAGCTGGTCTCTTTGAGGGGTGAACCATATCGGGGCTCAGTTTGGGTTCTGTTGCCAGGAGGTTGGGCAGTCAGAGGCGGAAGGGCTGGGTGGGGTCTGTGAAGTGGGCGTCAGGCTGCTGGGTCCCCGTGCATCCTCCACAGCATCCGTGTGCATCAGAGCCGGTCCTGGGGTAGCTGATGATGAAAGCTGGCTGAGTCCTGAATTCTTATTTACTGCCTCTTCTGTGGTGGGTGATCTCTGGTGGGTGTTCACACGTGACACAGGAATATCCACACCTTGTGGCCACTGCCCTATGGCCACCCCCAACACCCTTGCCTGAGGAATGTAGTAAATATGGCCCTTTTGGATTAGCAGACGTTAAAAATGATTCTAGTCTTATACAAAGTTGAGTAGTAGTTCAAGAGACTATCACAAATGGAATAACATCGATTCGTAAGTTTGACTGAAGTTGGGATTACTTAAGATTTAGAAATCTCATACTTTCTTTTTTTGAATTTTATTTTATTTTATTTTTATACAGCAGGTTCTTATTAGTTACCATTTTATACATATTAGTGTATATGTCAATCCCAATCTCCCAATTCATCCCACCACCACCAGGACCCCCCGCCCCCTGCTTTCACCTTTGGTGTCCATACATTGGTTCTCTACATCTGTGTCCCAATTTCTGCCCTGCAAACTGGTTAATCTGTACCATTGTTCTAGGTTCCACATATATGCGTTAATACATGATATTCGTTTTTCTCTTTCTGACTTACTTCACTCTGTATGACAGTCTCTAGATCCATCCACATCTCTACAAATGACCCAATTTCGTTCCTTTTTATGGTTGAGTACTATTCCATTGTATATATGTGCCACATCTTCTTTATCCATTCGTCTGTCAATGGGCATTTAGGTTGCTTCCATGACCTGGCTATTGTAAAGAGTGATGCAATGAACATTGGAGTGCATGTGTCTTTTTGAATTATGGTTTTCTCAGGGTATATGCCCAGTAGTGAGATTGCTGGGTCGTATGGTAATTCTATTTTTAGTTTTTTAAGGAACCTCCATACTGTTCTCCATAGTGGCTGTATCAATTTACATTCCCACCAACAGTGCAAGAGGGTTCCCTTTTCTCCACACCCTCTCCAGCATTTGTTGTTTGTAGATTTTCTGATGATGCCCATTCTAACTGGTGTGAGGTGATACCTCATTGTAGTTTTGATTTGCATTTCTCTAATAATTAGTGATATTGAGCAGATTTTCATGTGCTTCTTGGCTATCTCTATGTCTTCTTTGGAGAAATATATATTTAGGTCTTCTGTCCATTTTTGGATTAGCTGTCAGTTTTCCCAGCACCACTTATTGAAGAGACTGTCTTTTCTCCATTGTATATCCTTGCCTCCTTTGTCATGGATTAGTTGACCATAGGTGCATGGGTTTATCTCGGTGCTTTCTATCCTGTTCCATTGACCTACATTTCTGTTTTTGGGCCAGTACCACATTGTCTTGATTACTGTAGCTTCGTATTATAGTCTGAAGTCAGGGAGTCTGATTCATCCAGCTCCGGTTTTTTTTCTTCTTGTCTTGTTGCTGATCTTAGAGGAAACGCTTTCAGTTTTTCAGCATTGAGAATGATGTTTGCTGTGGGTTTCTAATATATAGCCTTTATTATGTTGAGAGAGGTTCCCTCTATGCTCACTTTCTGGAGAGTTTTTATCATAAGTGGGTGTTGAATTTTGTCAAAAGCTTTTACTGCATCTATTGAGATGATCATATGGTATTTAATTTTTCACTTTGTTAATATGGTGTATCACACTGATTGATTTGCATATATTGAAGAATCCTTGCATCCCTGGGATAAATCCCACTTGATCAAGGTGTATGATCCTTTTAATGTGTTGTTGGATTCTGTTTGCTAGTATTTTGTTGAGGATTTTTGCATCTATATTCATTAGTGATATTGGTCTGTACTTTTCTTTTTTTGAAGTATCTTTGTCTGGTTTTGGTGTCAGAGTGATGGTGGTCTCATAGAATGAGTTTGGGAGTGTTCCTTCCTCTGCAATTTTCTGGAAGAGTTTGAGAATGATGGGTGTTAGCTCTTCTCTAAATGTTTGATAGAATTCACCTGTGAAGCCATCTGGTCCTGGACTTTTGTTTGTTGGAAGATTTTTTTTTTTTTGTGGTACGAGGGCCTCTCACTGTTGTGGCCTCTCCCGTTGCAGAGCACAGGCTCCAGATGCGCAGGCTCAGCGGCCTAGCCGCTCCGCGGCACGTGGGATCTTTCTGGACTGGGGTACGAACCTGTGTCCCCTGCATTGGCAGGCGGACTCTCAACCACTGTGCCACCAGGGAAGCCCTGTTGGAAGATTTTTAATCACAGTTTTAATTTCATTACTTGTGATTGGTCTGTTCATATTTTCTATTTCTTCCTGGTTCAATCTTGGAAGGTTGTACCTTTCTAAGAATTTGTCCATTTCTTCCAGGTTGTCCATTTTATTGGCATAGAGCTGCTTGTAGTAGTCTTTTAGGATGCTTTGTATTTCTGTTGTGTCTGTTGTAACTTCTCCTTTTTCATTTCCAATTTTATTGATTTGAGCCCTCTCCCTATTTTTCTTGATGAATCTGGCTAATGGTTTATAATTTTGTTTATCTTCTTGAAGAACCAGCTTTTAGTTTTGTTGATCTTTGCTATTGTTTTCTTTGTTTCTATTTCATTTATTTCTGCCCTGATCTTTATGATTTCTTTCCTTCTGCTAACTTTGGGTTTTGTTTTTTTCTTCTTTTTCTAGTTCTTTAGGTGTAAGGTTAGATTGTTTAAGTTGCTTTTTGTTTCTTGAGGTAGGACTGTATTGCTATAAACTTCCCTCTTAGAACTGCTTTTTCTGCATCCCATAGGTTTTGGATCATTGTGTTTTCAGTGTCATTTGTCTCTAGGTATTTTTTGATTTCCTCTTTGATATCTTCAGTGATCTCTTGGTTATTTAGTAACGTATTGTTTAGCCTCCATGTGTTTGTGTTTTTTATGTTTTTTCCCCTGTAATTGATTTCTAATCTCATAGTGTTGTGGTCAGGAAAGATGCTTGATATGATTTCAATCTGCTTAAATTTACTGTGGCTTGATTTGTGACCCAAGATGTGATCTATTCTGGAGAATGTTCTCTGCGCACTTGAGAAGAAAGTGTAATCTGCTGTTTTTGGATGGAACGTCCTATAAATATCAATTAAATGTATCTGGTCTCTTGTGTCATTTAAAGCTTGTGTTTCCTTACTAATTTTCTGTTTGGATAATCTGTCCATTGGTGTGGTGGTGTAAGTGAGGTGTTAAAGTCCCCCACTATTATTGTGTTAGTGTCAATTTCCTCTTTTATAGCTGTTAGCAGTTGCCTTATGTATTGAGGTGCTCTGATGCTGGGTGCATATATATTTATAATTGTTATATCTTCTTCTTGGATTGATCCCTTGATCATTACATAGTGTCCTTCCTTGTCTCTTGTAACATTCTTTATTTTAAAGTCTATTTCATCTGTTATAAGTACTGCTACTCCAGCTTTCTTTTGATTTCCATTTGCATGTAATATCTTTTTCCATCCCCTCACTTTCAGTCTGTATGTGTCCCTAGATCTGAAGTGGGTCTCTTGTAGACAACATATATATGGGTCTTGTTTTGTATCCATTCAGCCAGCCTGTGTCTTTTGGTTGGAGCATTTAATCCATTCACGTTTAAGGTAATTATTGATATGTATGTTCCTATGACCATGTTCTTAATTGTTTTGAGTTTGTTTTTGTAGGTCCTTTTCTTCTCTTGCGTTTCCCACTTAGAGAAGTTCCTTTAACATTTGTTGTAGAGGTGGTTTGGTGGTGCTGAATTCTTTATCTTTTGCTTGTCTGTAAAGCTTTTGATTTCTCCAACGAATCTGAATTAGATCCTTGCTATGGGTAGTAATCTTGGGTGTTGGTTCTTCCCTTTCATCACTTTAAATTTGTCATGCCACTCCCTTCTGGCTTGTAGAGTTTCTGCTGAGAAATCAGCTCTTAACCTTATGGGAGTTCCCTTGTATGTTACTTGTCATTTTTCCCTTGCTGCTTTCAATAATTATTTTTTTCTTTAATTTTTGACAATTTGATTACTATGTGTCTTGGCATATTTCTCCTTGGGTTTATCCTGCCTGGGTCTGCACTTCCTGGACTTGGGTGGCTATTTCCTTTTCCATGTTAGGGAAATTTTCGACTATAATCTCTTCAAATATTTTCTCGGGTCTCTTCTCTCTCTCTTCTCCCTCTGGGACCCCTATAATGCAAATGTTGTTGTGTTTAATGTTGTCCCAGAGGTCTCTTAGGCTGTCTTAATTTCTTTCCATTCTTTTTTCTTTATTCTGCTCTGCAGCAGTGAATTCCACCATTCTGTCTTCCAAGTCACTTATTCATTCTTCTGCCTCAGTTATTCTGCTATTGATTCCTTCTAGTGTAGTTTTCATTTCAGTTATCTTATTGTTCATTTCTGTTTGTTTGTTCTTTAATTCTTTTAGGTCTTTGTTAAACATTTCTTGCATCTTCTCGCTCTTTGCCTCCTTTCTTTTTTCAAGGTGCTAGATCGTCTTCACTATCATTATTCTGAATTCTTTTTCTGGAAGGTTGCCTATCTCCACTTCATTTAGTTGTTTTTCTGGGGTTTTACCTTGTTCCTTCATCTGGTTGCCCTCTGCGTTTTCATCTTGTCTATCTTTCTGTGAATGTGGTTTTTGTTCCACAGGCTGCAGGATTGTAGTTCTTCTTGCTTCTGCTGTCTGCCCTCTGGTGGATGACTATCTAAGAGGCTTGTGCAAATTTCATGATGGGAGGGACTGGTGATGGCTAGAGGTGGCTGTTTCTCTGGTGGGCAGAGCTCAGTAAAACTTTAATCTGCTTATCTGGTGATGGGTGGGGCTGGGTTCCCTCCCTGTTGGTTGTTTGGACTGCTGCGACCCAGCACTGGAGCCTACCCGGGCTCTTTGGTGGGGCTAATGGCAGACTCTGGGAGGGCTCAAGCCAAGGAGTACTTCCCAGAACTTCTGCTGCCAGTGTCCTTGGCCTCATGGTGAGATACAGCCACCCCCCACCCCTGCAGGAGACCCTCCAACACTAGCAGGTAGGTCTGGTTCAGTATCCTCTGGGGTCACTGCTTGTTCCCCTGGGTCCTGATGTACACACTACTTTGTGTGTGACCCCGAAGATTGGAGTCTCTGTTTCCCCCAGTCCTGTCGAACTCCTGCCATCAGCTCCACCCCTGCAGGAGACCCTCCAACACTAGCATGTAGGTCTGGTTCAGTATCCTCTGGGGTCACTGCTTGTTCCCCTGGGTCCTGATGTACACACTACTTTGTGTGTGACCCTGAAGATTGGAGTCTCTGTTTCCCCCAGTCCTGTTGAACTCCTGCCATCAGCTCCCACTAGCCTTCAAAGTTTGATTCTCTTGGAATTCCTCCTCCCGTTGCTGGACCCCCAGGTTGGGAAGCCTGACGTGGGGCTCAGAACCTTCACTCCAGTGGGTGGACTTCCATGGTCTAAGTGTTCTCCAGTTTGTGAGTCACCCACCCAGTGGTTATGGGATTTGATTTTATTGTGATTGCGCCCCTACTACTGTCTCACTGTGGCTTCTCCTTCGTCTTTGGATGTGGGGTGTCCCTTTTGGTGAGTTCCAGTGTCTTCCTGTCGATGATTGTTCAGCAGTTAGTTGTGATTCTGGTGCTCTTGAAAGAGGGATTGAGAGCACATCCTCCTACTCTGCTATCTTAAACCAATCTAATTCAATTATTAATTGAAAATACATTTAACCAGAGCAGCAGTGACTTGTGCTGGTATATTGGTTGATGAGTTTCTAGGAATCTCATACTTTTTATTCTTAGAAAGCACCTCCAAGCTTATGTTAAAGGGAGAGTGATGCCAAAAGAGAGAGAAAGAGACTGAGAAATGTTTCCTGGGTAGTTACTAAGTCTGAGGCCTCATTCTAGCTGGGTGCTGCAACTACTGCAACTCTGAGGAAGGTGGTATATTTAAGAATGAGACTCTCTGACCGAATCAATGGCCTCCATCTGGGAAATATCCCCCAGAGAGAGAGGAATTTGTGATCTCTTGTGAAGGCAGGCACTCAGTGGGTATATATTTAACTTGTAAACGTGGAAGGGGTGTCCCGTAAGCCAGCTCCTAAGTGAGTCCTAAAGGCCCAAAAAGGTGCCCGCATAGCAATTACTCACCACGTGTTTTGTCATCCAGTGGTCTGTGAATGGAAAGAACCTTCACTTGCACCTGGACAAAGAAGCACTGGGTCATCCATCACTGTACGCACATCACATGCCCAGAAGCCACCTGGAGGTTAATTGTCTTCACAGACGGGAAAATACAATTTTGTGAGCCGCATCTGAGGAACCGATGCAGGAGGGCAGGCTTGAGGATGAATTTGAAACGCACAGGTGGATCACAGTTTTTCCACGCCTGTTTTCTCTGCATTTAATGTATCCCTACTGGTGACCTGTGTTGGATTCCTGCGTTTCAGACTGCGGATATATAATTCTACCAGTGGGAAATAAGGTTCTCGTGGTCCTATTAGGGAAAGCCAAATTGCTTCATCCCCAGAAGCCGGAGGATTTCACTGGCGAGCAGTGGGAAGCCTATACAAAGCTGTAATTTGCAGTCTGAGTCTAATTTCAAACCTCTTCTAAAAAAATAGAAATTAGTATATTGAAGAAACTCCCTGTATTACTAGCTAGCTTCCTCCTCAATTCTTTAGAATTCATGGGTAATCGATTTCTTGAGGAAAGTTAATTGGAGCTTAATCATTGCTTTCCATATCCTTTGATTTTTGCATGTACTGACCGTGGTAAATACGATGTGCAGGGCCACTGTGCATATTGGGAGACAAGTCATCGCATTATCCAAAGGCATGAAGGCCTTTCACATTTTACCAGCTGAAGAGAACAATTTTGCCTTTTAATAAAAGTGAAAAATCTGCATGAATTCAGCCTTAAAATAGCCTGGAAAAGAGAGTGCAGTACCAGTGTGAGGCTGAACGTAGGGGCCGCAGGGATGGAGAGAGCAAGGATGCAGCGAAAGGCCACACAGACCTAGGCTTTGGCTCTGCTCACGGGCACCCAACCCTCCTGCAGCCGAGTTAAGGGGCGGGGGGGCTGTGGTCCCCAGCTTCTCTACCACGACCAGCGCACAGAAGAGGAAGGAAACTGACCAGGGAAATTCACAGCAGAGACACGTGCTCTGAGACTTGCAAGGCTCTCTGTGGGCCCCAGGAGACAGGAATATTACTAGACAGACAAACACTCCTCCTTCCAGCGTGGAGCTTGGAAACCAAGGTACGGGGCAGCCCCCCTCTAGAGGAAAGTGGCGAACAATACTAACACCCCTTGGATTTCTGGAGCTCTTCAAAAATGATGAGAACCGGCCAAGTTGTGCTTTTCCTCCCATCGCTTCTTTGCAGCCTCTGCTGAAAGTAAAAGCTGAAAAGCTGAGAAATGATCACAAGTTGAACTGAACGAGGTACCAGCTTCTGTTCGGCTCTGGGTCACTAAAGCCTGAAGGACACGCCCTGGTGGGGAAATTGGGGGTGGGGGACCAGCACAGATATCATGTTTTGGGGGGTGGGTTCTTTAAGAAGAAGACCCATTTATGAAATCAATAATAGGTGTGAACGTGTACAATTATTCAGAGTGAGAAATCACAGGGAATCACATATTTTTAAAAGTTGAGAAATACTTCCCCTCCTAGGACCTGCCATTTCTCATTTCAAATACTTCACTAATCCTGTTCTGTTTTCACCACCACCAGAGAGATGCTGTGAGGAGC